>NW_023413129.1:0-2650 GCF_903995425.1 Onychomys torridus
AATGGGGAGCATTCATAACTGTATATCAAAATAAACTTTTTAAAGTCAAAACTATTTGTCTCTTACAAATTCTTCCTGACATATAACTGATACAGTGGATAAGTAGGTTACTCATTAAGATGTATTACAAACCCATGAAAGAGCTTTCTTCAGTCTTGGTAATTCTTAGTGAACCCTGAAAAATGAGAATAGCAGTGAGGTGTTGCTTTCATGAATCAGACTCAAACATTAGATTAAATGCATATAGTATAAGCAGAAATGGAAGAGAAGAGCTCCTTTTTTTGCATTTTGATTATATCCATTTATTTTTTCTGTGTGTACGTGTCATAGAGAGTGTGAGGAAGTCAGGGGACAGCTTGTAGGAGTCAGTGTTCTTCCACTACATGGGGCACAGGGATGGGACTAGGGTTGTCACGTTTGGTGGCAGGCACCTTTACTTGCTGAGTCACCTCACTAGCCAAGGCTTATCTTCTCTTAGATCACTGTCGGGAATAGAAATTATCCCAGCCATTCTGGAGACTGTTTTTGTTGCATCTCTAACAATATATATGTCTTGAAGTGTGATGATTTACATTTTATCTCCGTATCCCAAGGAAATGCAGAGATGTGTGCAAAACCACTCGCTAGAAATCATTGTCAACAACAGAAGCTGGAAAGCAAAGCCCACAAGAATGGTGTGAATGAGATAAACAGCTACCAGGGTGGATTAGTAGAAGAAATGCATGCAGCTATACATTGAACAGATAAAGAAAATACGGAAGAGAGAGACAAGATCGTAGGAACACTCCATGTGTAAGTGTTTAAAACACAAAACAAAAACTAGGCTCAATTTTCATGTGGATATAGTCTTACTTACTTAACTTACTATTTTATAACTATTTAGGATATATATATATATATATATATATATATATATATATATATGTGTGGTGTGTGTGTGTGTGTGTGGTGTGTGTGTATGTATGTATGTATGTATGTATGTATGTTTGTGTGTGTGTGTAAGTGTGTGTACATGTATACCTATAGGTGTGCATGAGCCACAGTGCACATGTGGAGCTCAGAGGACAACTTCCAGGAACTGGTTCTCTCTTGCCACAACATGGAACCCAAGGATCAAACTCAGGTCATCAGACTTGACTGCAAGTACCTGTTCCCACTGAGCATCACCCCAGTCCTTAAATTATCTTTTAATTAAAAAAGAATATGTCCAAATTTATACATACACACACACACACACACACACACACACACACACACACACACAGCCATCTGCATTCTTCAGGTTCCACATTCACAAATCCAACCAATTGTAGATGAAAAGCATTGAGAAAAGCAGATTATGACTACCCTCCCTGAACATAAGCATGTCTTTCTTCTTCCGCATCCACTTACATGACCTCCTCTCCACATCAGTTGTTCTGCAGAGATCATGTGAAATGCACTATGCACAAGCAACATGCACATCCTGTCTAGTGGACTTGGGCACACCCAGAACCAGTGTCCTAAGGATGCACAGGGACATGGTGAATACATCTCTGTGTTCCTCTTTCTTCTCTGAGCCACCTTGTGGAAAGCATCAATCACAGGAAGTGATCACATGCACTTTACAGAAGAAACATGTGCCAAAAGGGAGGAACTTGACCACCTTCACACAGCTTATGCCATGACTAGGATTCCAGATAAGACTCCCTCTGGCAGAGCATGGACCCCACCTTAATGCTTGTTCCTGTATACCCGCTAATGATCAAGGTAAGATAGTTGCTGGCAATGATCCACCAAAGATGATAACCGATCGAGAGAATACAGACCTCCCAAACACACCCTGTAATGTTATAGAAATACTGACCTGTGTCTGGCTATTTCTTTGGGGCCACAACCAGCTCCCAAATCATGACACAGAGACTTATTATTAGTTTTGAACGCTCAGCCTAGCTTAGGCACATTTCTGGCTAGCCCTTTTAAATTACCCTGTTTCTCTTTGTCTCCCTTTGCTAGGGCCTTTTTTCTTTTCTTCCCTTCTATATATCTCACCTCCACTGCTTCTCCTGTCTGCTGCCTGGTAGGCCGCCTGGCTTCTTGCCCCAGGCGTCTCCCTTCTTCTCTCCCCCTCTCTTCTTCTCCTCTTGTTCTTTCTTCTCTCGCTCCTAGATTTCTCTTCTTATTTGTTCT
Source organism: Onychomys torridus (assembly GCF_903995425.1). Lineage (NCBI taxonomy): Eukaryota > Metazoa > Chordata > Mammalia > Rodentia > Cricetidae > Onychomys > Onychomys torridus. Next base: position 2,170 of record NW_023413129.1, read on the forward strand.
CTCTACCAGCCAGCCTCGTCTATCCCTCTTCTGCCTAGCTATTGGCTGTTCAACTCTTCATTAGACCAATCAGGTGTCTTAGGCAGGCAATACGAAACAAATGCACCACATCTTTACATAATTAAACACATGCGACATAAACAAAAGTAACACACCTTTACACAGTTAAAGTAATATTCTGCAGCATAAACAAGTATAACACATCTTTGCCTAGTTAAAATAATATTCCACAACACTGACCAGTGAAGAATCAAGCAGGTACTTGAAGATCAGGGAAACCTAGCTTAACTCTTGAGGGCTGAGACCCAAGCCCAGCAGTGATGCACAGTTTCTTCATAGTTTTTACAGGTTGGCTGACAATGCTGAAATTCCAGTCTTCTACATGGTCACCTTGGGGTGACCTTTGAGTCACATGCCCACCAAGCAACCTTTCCATCTAAGTTAGACGTGATTACAGGAAGTAACATTGTAGGGAGCAATT
>NW_023413130.1:0-14826 GCF_903995425.1 Onychomys torridus
ACAGGGAACATGGTTGGAAGTCACCCAAAGTGCATGATCAGGTTGGTTCCTTGCCTCAGTAGTACCACAGAATCACCAGCACTCACCACTGAGCTCAGCATGCTTGTAGCAGCCTAAGAGTGTAGCCACCTGGTCCTGGGGAAGAAGGAGCTAATTATGCCAGTGATTTGAGGATAGTTCCAGATGCACCTGAAAGACTAAAAGAACAGACACGTGACTATGAAAGCACATGTGGGGCAGGGCTGCTGTGGAGAACACCTGGGGCAGGGCTGCTGTGGAGGCACATCTGGGGCAGGGCTGCTGTGGAGGAACATCTGGGGCAGGGCAGCTGTGGAGGAACATCCGGGCAGGGCTGCTTTGGGAACACCTGGGGCAGGGCTGCTGTGGAGAACATCTGGGGCAGGGCTGCTGGGGGAACATCTGTGGCAGGGCTGCTGTGGTAAAGCCTCCAGGGAGGCAGCTGTCATGGTTCCTACTTCTCCTGTGTTCCTCACAGCCTAAGTCTGCTTTTCAGCCCTTGAGTGCACAAGCACTTAGTGTGACAGTGTCTTCCAGGTCACAGACTATTGATTCCAGATGGCATTGTTTCCTCAGGATCAACGATTACCGTAAACACTGGTGTAGCATCTCACCACCTAGAACCTATGGCTGGCGGCTCCCATGCATTCTGAAGATCACACACTGACACTGGGACAGAATGGCTCCCACGACTCTGCACATCACACACTGTCACCTGGGTCCCCTTCCCCTTCCTGTTATCTCAGGCTTCCACACCCCACACCGGCCTCCATTGCAGACTCTCCCTCAGCAGAGGTGTGGCAAGTCTGCTTCCTCCTGGACTTGGAGGCAGTGTTCTCATTCCTGTCCCTGTGGCCTCCTCCCTGTGTGTTCACACCTGTGAAAGCTTCCACACCTCGGTCTCTGATCCACTCTCAGCTCAGGACAGAGCAGTGGAGGCTGCCTCGCTCTCTTGTAGCTTGGTGATCTGCAGTCTGCACTGGAACACTAACCCATCACCTCCTGCTGGGGGCTCGTCTGTCTGTCTGTCTGTCTGCAATAATCAGCACTTAATGTACTGTGATAGCGTCCCTTCCTTCGTCTTGCCACCTTCGAGTTCTCTGGCATTTCTTTCCTGTAGACCTATCCAGTTCCCACCCTGGGGCCATCAGGAAGAAGGCAGGGTGGTAACCTCTGGTCTGTCACTGTTTTTGACCCAGGGTGGCTGGGTTGCTCAGTAGAGGACTGCTTTGCAGCTCTCCAGGAAGCTGGCACATGCCACAAGGTCTGGGAATGTGACAGCTCTTGGCCCTGTCCTGAGGCTACCTTGGGAAAAGTCCACATGACTCTGGGATTGTCTCAGCCCCTAAGTGGTTGTCACAGCCTCTCTGAGGGCGGAGGGCCTGCACCCTGCACCCATACATGGGGCCGGGTGGACCTGTCTCCAGAGCACATGTCTTGTCATTTCATTGGCCCTTCCTGCTGCCCTGCTGATGTGCCAGTGAAGACTGTAGAGTAGAGATTCTCAACCTCCTGATGCTGCGACCCTTTGATACATTTCCTCTCGTTGTGGTGACCCCAACCCAAAATGTTTTTCATACTACTCCGTAATTATTTCTGCTACTGTTGTGAATCCTAATGTAAATATCTGTTTTCTCTGATGGCCTTAAGCAACCCCTATGAAAAGGTCTTTCGCCCAATCAAGAGCGGCTCTCAGAGTTTCTTCCTTCCTTCCCCTCCTCTGGGCTTGAACACTCCAGACCCTTAGGTGCACCTTCTCAAAGACGCCACTGGCCAAGGACCTGAACGTGACGGGGTGGAGGAAACGATGCTTCTTCCACCTGAAAGATCCCCATTGTCTAAGGAATCTATAGCTGCCATCTGCCTGCAGGCTTCCTGCCACTGAACGACATTCCCCACCCTTTCCTTTTTTAAAATTTTTTAAAGATTTATTTATCTCATGTATATGGTGGTCTAGCTGCACACACACATTCATGACAGAAAAGGGCACCAGATCCCATTATAGATGGCTGTGAACCATCCTGTGACGCTGGGACTGGAACTCAGGACCTCTGGAAGAGCAGCAGTGCTCTTAACCACTGAGCCACCTCTCCAACAGCACTTTCACTTTTAAGACCTGGTCCAGGCTGGCCTTGAACTTACTCTGTAACCCAAGCAGGTTTTCCATCCCTGCCTCAGTCTCCCAATTAGCTGGAATTACAGGTCTACAAACCATACTGGCTTTATGGCGTGGTCAAGGTTGCTGGATGGTGGTGGCACACACCTTTAGTCCAAGCACTTGGGAGACAGAGGCAGGTGAGCTCTGAGTTCCAGACCAGCCAGTGCTGCTCAGAGAAACTGTCTTGAAAACCCCCAAAAGACTTGGCCAAGGATGTGCCTTCACTCTAGAGCAGTGGTTCTCAACCTGTGGGTCACAACCCTTTGAGTTTGAAAGGCGTCTTGTGGGCCGAGTCAGTGCTGTCCTTATGGACCTTGCCCTGTCCTCCTCCATTTTCCCCCTTCTTTGGGCTTAGTCCCAGTGTTTACAGTCTTGCTCTGGCTTCTAGGTTCTTTGAGGTTTACCCTGCACAGTACTAGGCAGTATGGGGTGATGGTGGGGTCACAGGGGGCACAAGCTCACCCAGACCCGGCCCTGGAATCCTTCATGGTCACTTCTCTCTTGCCGCACCTTATCACCTACTCCAGCCCTCTCCAGGTGTCAGTCTTGGGGATCCCTGTGTTCTGATCTCACCTGGCTGTGCTGGAACTTCCTATGTCAATCAGGAACTCAGGGATCCGCCTGCCTCTGCCTCCTGATGGCTGGGATAAAAGGTGTTCCCAAAGAAACCGGGGACCCTTTCTTTGGGTGAGTTACATCAAACTAAGTTAGAGGGCTGAGGTGTGGTTCAGTTAGGACGCGCTCAACATGCAGGAAGCCCTGGGTTAAATCCCGGGCAACGTCAACAGCTAAAGAGAAAGAAGCCAAGGCTGTGATGTGAGGGGCTGTGCAGAGGACAGGCTGGGAGGCTCTGCAGCCTGCAGGCTGATGGGACATTGAACTTTGCCCTGCGGGTCCCGGGACCCTGGGAAGCCGCGATGCCGCATATGGCCGCCAGGGGGCAGCAGGACCCAGGATGGGAGCTGGTCAAGGTCCCTGCTCACCTGAGCCACTGTGAGCTTTGACTGCTGGGGAGGCAGGGAGGTGTCGCCTATGCCCCTGCATCCCAAAGCAGAGGGGGATCTTCCCTTCAGCCCTGAATCCTCTGTTTTGCGGTTTGTATGAGTCCTTGTGATCTCCGGGCTGAAACTGAACTTCTGAGGCCGATCACACCTCAAGCTCCTTCCCCCGATTATTGTTACTCATTGTCAGTTGTGGTCACACACACACACACACACCACACACACACACACACACACACACACACACACGATCCCGACATTTGGCATGCTGAGATGAGACAGGAGGATCAAGAATTCAAGGCCAACTAGGGCTACAACAAGAAAAAACAAACAACAGAAATGAACTCACAGGCTTCACAGGTCAGTAGCATCTGGGGCCACTCTGCAGGGGGAGTTATGTCAATTTCCCCTTCCCTGGCTGAATCCCTCAGACCAGTGTGTACATCTAGTGCAGGGAACACAGAGGGGACTTGGAGGTGACCCCTCGTGCAGTAACAACCCCTAATGCTGTTCAGGGGGGTCTTTCTTTAGAGAACTCTCATTTCCTCCATTTTTCTTTCTTTCTTTCTTTCTTTCTTTCTTTCTTTCTTTCTTTCTTTCTTTCTTTCTTTCTTTCTTTCTTTCTTTCTTTCTTTCTTTCTTTCTTTCTTTCTTTCTTTCTTTCTTCCTTCCTTCCTTCCTTCCTTCCTTCCTTCCTTCCTTCCTTCCTTTCTTAAAGATTTATTTATTTATTATGTATACAGCATGTATGCCTGCAGGCCAGAAGAGGGCACCAGATCTCATTATAGATGGTTGTGATCCACCATGTGGTTGCTGGGAATTGAACTCAGGACCTCTGGAAGAGCAGTCAGTGTTCTTAACCTCTGAGCCATCTCTCCAGCCTGTAGTTAGAGTTTTACTGCCTGGCCCAGTCAGGACAAATCTCTCTTACCCGCCAGTCCCACAGTCACTCAGACCCAACCAAGAAAGCACATAGAAACTTACATTGTTTAGAAACTGTATGGCCATGCAGGCTTCTTGTTATCTGCTTCTTCTATCTTAAATTAACCCATTTCTGTTAGTCTATACTTTGCCACATGGCTTGTGGCTTACCAGTGTCTTTACATGTTGTTTCTCATGGCAGCGGCTGGCAGTGTCTCCCTCCAGTCTTCTACTTCCCAGAATTCTCTACTCTCTTGTCCTGCCTATACTTCCTGCCTGGCCACTGGCCAATCAGAACTTTATTTACACAGAGCGATATCCACAGCACTTCCTCTTTTCTTTTTTTTTTAAAGGAAGGTTTTAAACTTTTACATAGTACAATTACATATAACAAAACAATTATCAAGGAAGAATTATAGTTACAATATTAAAGAAGATATCCTATCTATCTTATATTTGTGAGTCTAAGGTTTTATATCTAACTTATCTTTTATCATAATTGAGGAAATTATAACTATCTAGTCTTCAACCACATCAAAGCCCTCAGAAGGATATAATATTACCTGAGAACCAGGAGAAGGATGCAAGCATTTTTAGGAGTCTTGCAAGAGTAGACAGAGACAGCTGGCAGCCTGGACAGTCACCTAATGTTCCTTTGTAAAATTGGGGTATTTGTCTTCAGCCCACAGGGCTAGAGTCTCTTGATCACTTCTCTCAGTGTCCTGTAGAATGTCTGGCATGTTCCTCTGCGAAGCAGGAAACCTGAAGGACCATTTTGTCAAGCCAAAGTTTAGTGGTCACCTTTCTATGGGTCCTGTATGTCCAGTCGAACAAGCAGTCCAGGCAAGAACAGTTTCTTGCTCAAATGGCTATTTTTGCAAAGGTGAAGATAAGATATGAAGTGTCTTCAATGCCCATCCTCCTCTCTGAAGTAAATTGGTGCTGCCAGGAGCAGACATGTCTCACTGTCCAGAAAGTCTAAATTTTAAAAGTATTTTAAATGCCATATTCTGTAGGTCTTTAAAGTATTTGAAGATTACCTATCTATCTGAAATATCTCTATGTATACCTAGAAGACTTAACTAACATGGCTATGAGTATGATTATCATAGATGACTAATTATTAATCTATTTTTAATTATCTATTACAATTTAAATGAGCTATACAAACATAATACCTTAAACATGAGTAGAAATATGCATACAGTATAACAAAATTAACTTTAAGTTTGTATCAATAGACTAAAGTCTATACCAATGTAAAACATTTTAAACAAGTTGTTGCTCTTTAGAAGTAAGTTCCTTAATCTATCCTTTTATCCTATTATATCTATATCATATCCCCTTTTATTCTTTAGAAAGAGATCATATTTATAATCAAACTGCTTTAAAGGAAAATATTGGTTTTTCTCTGTCCCACACCAGAGGGCTCTTCTGATTTGGGACATAAGAATCTCTTAATCTTTTTTTTTAGCAATATGTCTGGGTTTAGAGAAGGAGTGAGCCAATTCCATCCTCTAAAGCCAGCTTGATAATTTTGGGAATGTGGGCATAGTTTTTTTACTACTTTCTGCTGGAGGGGGGCGCTGTATCTTATGGGGACACAAAGAAAATTTTAGGATTATGGAGTAGTTCATTAGGGTGAACCTCTGAGCCAGTTGCCATGAAACCATTTTGGATGTTGGATCATCTGGCCATGGTGTCATTGGAGATCTTTCAGGTGGTCTTGGCTGATCAAACCTGATGTATCTTAATCTGGAACAAATCCATAGCCTCTGGCTTTCTGTGGAAACAAAAGCAGAGACTCCTTTACAAAGCAACATATCCTTATATCTAAATTTTGAAGTCAAGGTACCTTTAAAATTTACATATTTGTTTAACTCAACAGCTTTTATGATCAAATCTTTTTTTATAGTTAAAAATCCCAAAGACAACATAAACCAGATTCTCTGTGTAATATCCATCTTTGCAAGACTGAAGTGCCGTTGTGGCTGCTGGCTCCGCCCACCTCAGCTTCCCAAAATGGCGGTGGTACAGTTTACCCGCCAGCTCTGGGTCTGGAGCCATTTGTACCATCAACTATCAGAAGCAGTTCTATTAAAGCAGAGCATAGCCCAGAAAACTTTTTTTTTTTTAACTAGCAAAGGCTAAATCCACCATACAGCAGAGTAAAGTGCTGCTTGTAGACTCCTCATTCCCACTGCACTGTAGGTCAGACTCACATGCCAGAAACCTGCCACAGTAGCTCAAACCCGCAGGCTGCCACTAACTTGAGAGAGACAACTAGGAAGCTGTTTTTAGCTCTGTTTTAGAATCTTTTTCTCAGGTTTTAGGTGGAAATCCTTGCCCCACGTTGGGCGCCATTTGTAGTTAGAGTTTTCCTGCCTGGCCCAGTCAGGATAAATCTCTCTTACCCGCCAGTCCCACAGTCACACATACCCAACCAAGAAAGCACATAGAAACTTACAATTGTTTAGAAACTGTATGGCCATGCAGGCTTCTTGTTATCTGCTTCTTCTATCTTAAATTAACTCATTTTTGTTAGTCTATACTTTGCCACATGGCTTGTGGCTTACCAGTGTCTTTACATGTTGTTTCTCATGGCAGCGGCTGGCAGTGTCTCCCTCCAGTCTTCTACTTCCCAGAATTCTCTACTCTCTTGTCCCACCTATACTTCCTGCCTGGCCACTGGTTCGATGTAGTGGATAGCCATCCCAGCATTGGCCTGGAAGTTCCAACCCCCATTGAGGCTTCAGTAATGATCACGTCCACAAGGCGGGGCAAAGGAGGAGCAGAAGACTGAGGATCAAGAGGAGGTCGCTCTCTTGGTTCGGGGTCCCTGGACGCAGGAGGTAGACCAAACAGAGTTCTCCAAAGAACACCGCCACACTGTGCTATACCTTTGCCAGACCCTGCAACCTACCCCTTCATTTGTAAGTTACCCCCACAAAATAAACCTCCCTTTTAACTATGTGGAGTGGCCTAAATAATTTCACCAAATACCAGCCCCATCCCTATTTTTCTTTCTTTTAAAAAATATTTATTTCTGGTGTCTGTGTGTTTTAAAAAATATTTATTTCTGGTGTCTGGGGTTTTGACAGCATGCGTGTCCCTGCACCATGTAAAACAGTGTCCCAGGAAACCAGAAGTGGGCAGGGTATCCCCCTGGGGGGCGGGGTTAGAGTTCCAGGTGGGTGTGAACTGGGAACCTAACCCAGGTCCTCTGCAGAACCAGTGAGCTCTCTCTACCCCGGAGCAATCTCTCCAGGTCCATAATTGTCCTTGGAAGTGACACCATCTTCATTTTTATACTGACTTTTCTGTGGTTCTTTTCTCTGCAGGCCAGGGCCTCACCCAGGGCCTGAGCCACCCAACACCCCTGTGCAGAGAGGGTTTGAACAGAGATGCTCTGGGTTCTCAGGGTCACAGAGTCAGAGCCATGTACACACGGATCAAAGAGAAGGAGTCCCCATCTATCTGCACTGTGTGCACTCTACAGGAAGGTCTGATGTTCTTCCAGCACCAATGCAGCATTAACACAACTCACACATAGACTTTCCAGATGGCCTGGCTCTCCTGGAAGGTCCCCAGCTCAACTGGGTGTGTGGACAAAGAGCTTCTTATACTCTCCCATGTCTATGTTTAATTTGTGGTCTGTGATTACTCTTTATCCCAAAGCTTTAGTACTAGCCTTTGAAATAACCACAAAACCTTGTCCGTGAGATCCCCCACACACACCCAGACATTGGGAATATGGCTCAGTGAATAGAATTCCCACCTTGGTACACCCCCAGGCCATGGGTTTGATTCCTCAACACCTCCAGAACTAGGGTTGGTGGCATACAGACTGGGCAGGTGAGAAGACTCAGTAGTTAGAGGTGCACCTTCCCTTCTGCCCTCCACCTCCTGATACACCTGTCCTTGTTTATTCCCTTACACTGTATCACAGGCATCTTCCCACCACAGAGATTGTTCCAGGAGACCAGCAACTCTGTATCACTTCCCAGTGTGTCTTAGAAACAGGACTTACATCTCACATCTGGAACAGACTCTGTGGACTGGATCACAATGGACACAGCTGTGTCCCTGCTTGAGGAGTGGATTTTCCTCCATCACAGATGGAGACAGTGACAGCACACCCAGGAAAACATCCATGCAGGTCAGATTGCTGAACCCTGAGCTCACTGGTCACTCACAGGATCGTGGGTGTTTCAGGGGATAACCACTGAGGTGCCCACCTCAGCGTGCATGTCCACTCACCCAGCTGCATCACTGCAGTCCCCTGCACAGCTCCCCAGCAGCTCCACTCAGGAGCTGCAGCTGGTTTAACTCTGAGAGGGAACCGCTACATTGTGTCAGCTCCTGAACCTGTAGCTTCTTGTGTTTCCTGAGCCTCATCAGCTCCTCCTGGCTCCAGCAGGATGTTTCAGTCTAGAGGAAAATTCACACACTCACCTCCCTCTTCTACAGAAGCTCCCTTGATTAACACAACCTCAGGCCAAATGCTGGTGTGTGGAGTGCAGCACCAGGTCCCCTCACACTGAGGTCAGGGTCACCTGAGCTTTCCCTCAGCAAATCCCTCCCTCCCTCTCCACCTGTCTTTCTGTCTTTGATCCATGATCCTAATTATATTTTTATTCATTCATCAAACATTTCTTGGGTCTGAATGTCTGCTGGATCCCAGGCACTGAAGTCATCATCCCTCACAAGACAAAGATGGCAGCATTGTGACAGAGATTGTCACCTTCTTGGTCTTCAAACATCTCAGCTAAACTCCTGGAGCTCCTGACTCGAGGTCACAAAGCTAGAAGAGAAAACTGCAGGGTCGGATGAAAACCAGAGCAGGGATGAGGAATTTCATCTCTGGTGTTCCCACAATCTATTTTTTAAAGGTTTATTAATTTTATGTCTATGAGTGTCTCTTGCCTGTATGTTTTTGTACCATGTGCCTATCTGGTGACCACAGGAGCACTGGAAGTGTGTGTGGATGGTGTGAGTCACAGTGTGGGTGCTGGGGTTCGAACCCGGGTCCTCTGCAAGAGCAGCAAGTGCTGTCAACCCCTGAGCCATTTCTGCAGTCCCTGGACCACTTTTTTTTCCAGAGCTGAGGACCGAACCCAGGCTTGCTACTCTACCACTGAGCTAAATCCCCAACCCCTGGACCACTTCTTTTAAATACACTAAAATCTCCAGCAAACTCAGCCTGTAAATCCCTGAGTCACCCTGGAGGCAGCAGGAGGATTCCCAGAGCCAGGGAGGAGAGGGGACCTTGGGACACAGATCCAACAGGACAGATCTGAGATGAGACCCTGTGGATCCCTCCTCTCTGCCCATCCTAAAACCCGGGTTAGAGTCTGAAAGATGGAAAGAAGGAGAGATCCTCCAGGGAGGGGCGTGGAAGGAGGCAAGAGCTCAGGAGACTGAAGTTCATGTTCTCAGCCCACAGTCAAGTGAGTACAGTGGCATATTTGGGCCTTGGGGGACAAGGATGGACAAACACCTGTTAATGCTGTCACTCAGGGACCCCAAAGGGGATGAGACAGGCACCACTCACAGGGACAAGAGCAGGCCTAGGCCTCCACACAAAGTAAAAAGACAAGAAATAAACAGAGAAATGGGGTGAAGAGCCATGGTGAGGTCAGAGCCCAGGCTGACCTGTCACAGCAGCCCTGGCTGCTCACAGTCCTGGGGACAGGACAAGGCTCTGTCATCCCAGTATCCCTGTGATCACAGACTCTCAGCATGTGGTTCAAGTGATGAAGAGAACAGGCCAGGAGGTGACAGAGCTGAGGAGTGACCATGTCACAGCCAACAATGGACTGAGCTCCACCTGGGCACAGCCCTGATCACACTCAGCTCCCACAGCCTCATCTTGTCCACCAGATACACACAGCACAAAGAACACAGATTCTGGAAGGTCATCCATGATGCCATTCATTTCCACCACAAACTCTAAGTATTCCAATCATTTAATTTACCTGCCAATCCACCTGTCAGATCAAGGACATGAACAATCAAGTTGACATTCAGATTCTTATTTTCAGTGGGGAGTCAGGGGCTGCAGCTCAGGGCAGCATGGAGGTGACAGGATGCAGATGTCCCTTCCTGTCTGCTGGACCAGGAAGGTTGGCTGTGGAAGGGAATGTAACAGTGCAGGGACAGGGTCCTGGTGTGCAGGGGTGGCTGGGCTCCCAGGTCTTCACATTGAGCCCATAGAGTCACAGGGAACATCAGACTTGTTGCTGAGAGTGAACTGAGGGGCTCAGGACGTCACAGGAGAGACCTGAGCACATCTCTGTCACTCTGTCAGGCCGGGCAGCTGTCTTCACGCTACAAACAAGAGTCATGAACAATCACTGTGAAGACAACATCCCAACAACCCACCACTCACTCAGAGGGGATTCTGGGAGTCCCTGAACCCCAATCATGTCCACTTGGCCCTCCCCAAATCATCCCCAGAGTGTCACCTTTACAGTCTGGGAGAGACACATCAGAGCTCTGGGCACTGTCCCTGCCTGGGGTAAAATTACATATAGTCACAGGAAGGTGAAAACATGGCCTCTAGAAGATTTCGTATTATGGGTTGGCATACTCCAGCTTCACCCCCTGGGCTCAGGGACAATCCCGCTCCCCACACTTACCTGAGCTGGAGTGTAGATCCCTCCTTTCCACCTGTGAGAAGAAAAGCTGTGAGAGACCAGGAAGACCCCGACCCTAGGAAGGTTCCAGAACTGACAGCAGACCCAGGTCAGAGACAGGAGCAATGAGGGCTGTGGATGTTCCCCTTAATGAGGCAGAGCACACTTCTGAAAGGGGCTGAGAGAGAACCAGACCCTGTCCTTTCCTACCTGTGATTCTCTCCTCCTCCTCACAACAGCCACCACAGCTCCAATGATGGCCGCAGCTCCAAGGAGACCCAGGACAGCAATGATTGTCACGATGGGACAGTGGACTGAGGCGGCTCTGGAAGGGAAGGACAGGAGGGGAAGGTGAGGGTCATGACCCCAGCTCTCAGCCCTGACCCTGCTCAGGGTCTACAGAAGCCTCCAGCTTCCCTGACCCAGCTCTGCACCCACACCCTCCTTACCCCATCTCAGGGTGAGGGGTTGTGTCAGCCCCTCATGGTCCACATGGCATGTGTATTTCTCCTCCTCCCCAGAAGGCACCACCACAGCTGCCCACGTCTGGAAGGTTCCATCCCCAGAAGGTCTGGTCTCCACCAGCTCCATGTCCTGAGTCAGATCCTCCCCATCCCTCTGCCAGGTCACAGAGATCTCAGCAGGGTAGAAGCCCAGGGCCCAGCACCTCAGGGTGCCATCTCCTGTCAGTATGGGGTGACGGGTCACATGTGCCTTTGGGGGATCTGTGTGGAAGATTTAAGAAATCCCACATTTAACAAGATAAACTGAAATCTGCAAAGACAAAGTTAAACCAATGATGACACTAAACTGTGTCTGTTTGGACAATTCTGTCATCACATTAGTGACCTCAGGTAGAGCTGGTCCCCTCATTCACAGAACTGCACATTTTCCTGGGGGGACTCAGTAGCTAAGAGAGAATCCACATGAGCCAGCAGGTCAACAGGGCCTTTCTCATGTGATGTTCTATAGCGTAAGGTAGGTGGAAAAAGATGAGAAGGAATGGAAAATAATTAATATGTTATTAATTCATATAAAAATAAGAAATCAGTACAAGAGCTACATGAAGGATGTTACCAATTACTGCTGTCAACATTGAGGCACAACCACTGAGGCCATCTTGCTGACCAGCTGTCTGTCCAAGTGAACAGCCATCACCTAAGTGTACAGCACACATGTGGTGAACCTCTGACACTCAGCCAGAGAAAATGACTCCCCAAGCCCTGCCTCTGGGGGACAAGATACAAGGTATAGTCACCAGGACCCCTGGAAGTGTGCTGTGGGGCCCAGTACAGCACTCACTGGGACACAGCGGTGCTCACAGTGGTGTGTGGATCGTCCATCACTCCTGTCCTGGAGCTGCAGAAGACCCTGTCTCTGAGGAAGTTCAATTCCTAATCCACTGGGGAACACTGTGACTTGTTGGGGCAGAGGGAGAGCAGGAGGGCTCTGGATGTTAATATGACAGGAAATAGTCTAAGCTCACAGGAACCTTTCTGGTTTAAAGGAAACACTGATGTGTCTAAGTATCCACGTTAGCAGTTCCCCCTGGCTCCTGTGGAGACTGATACAAATAACATCAGGGGAGAGAGAGAAGCAAGATCACCCCAGTGAGGGAAAAACCTGACTAAAAGCAAAAGGACAACTTCAAAAAAACAAAAACAAAAACCAAGAAAGAAAGAAAAGAGCCGGAGGTGGTGGCACATCTTTAATCCCAGCTCTCAGGAGGCAGAGCTGGCGGATCTCTGTGAGTTTGAGGCCAGCCTGGTCTACAGAGTGAGTTCCAGGAAAGGCACAAAGCTAGAGAAACCCTGTCTAGAAAAACAAAACAAAACAAAAAAAAAAAACAAACAAAAACTAAACGAAAGAACAAAAGAAAGAAAGAAAAACACACACACAATTTAGTATTTGTCCAGGGTACTCCATAAGTGCTCACGTGACCATTCTGTGAATAGACGGAATTGGGGTGCAGAAGGGATGACCTCACCCACAGGAACCTGGGAGAATGTATCTTTGCAAAGTTCTAGAAACTGGGTGAACCAGCCCAGGGTGTCCATGTCTCCCATCAGGTAAAGGAGACTCCCTGTCCTGCTGTGTAAGGCTGACACACTCAGAGGACAGGACTCAGTTTCCACAGACCCTGGTGTGGGCAGAGACCCCGGCCTGGGAGCGGCCATGGCTGACAGCGGCTGCAGGAGACCCAGGGACACTGTCTGCCCTGAGACAGGGGCATGACCCCAGCTGAGGGCTTTCTTCTTCCTCAGGACTGAGCCCAGCCCGAGGCAGAGGGAGGAGCTGCCCGCGGCCCTGCACCTGTGCGCTGCAGCGTGTCCTTCCCGATCTCCAGGTATCTGCGCAGCCACTCCACGCACGTGCCCTCCAGGTAGGCCCCATGTCCTCTGCAGCACCAGCCTGCTCCACTTGCGCCGGGTGATCTGCGCCGCCATGTCCGCCGCCGTCCACGTCGTCAGGTCCTCGTTCAGGGCGAGGTACAGGCTGCCATCATAGGCGTACTGATGGTACCCGCGGAGGAGGCGCCCGTCCGACCCCACGTCACAGCCGGACATGAGCTGAATAGTGTGAGAGCCTGCGGGGACCCCGCGGTCAGCCCCGCCCACCCGCCGCGGCCCCGCCCACCCGCGGACTCCTCTAAACCGAAAGGGAAACCGAGTCCGAGTCCCCGACTCTCCTCCCGAACCTCGGACCCGGAAGCAGGGAAGACTCCGGCCCGGACGTAGGGACGTGGAGGGGTCGTGACCTCCACCCGCGGTCACTCACCGCCCTCGCTCTGGTTGTAGTAGCCGAGCAGGGTCCTCAGGTTCACTCGGAAATCTGCTCGGTCCCTTGGCTTCCAGTGTGTTCCTCTCCCAGTACTCCGGCCCCTCCTGCTCCACCCACGGCGCCCGCGGCTCCATCCTCGGAGTCTCCGCGTCGCCGTCGAAGCGCACGAACTGCGTGTCGTCCACGTAACCGACGGTGATGTACCGGGGCTCCCCGCGGCCGGGCCGGGACGCGATGGTGGAATACCGCAGCGAGTGCGAGCCTGGGGGCGGCGCGCGGTGAGACCCCGACCCTCCTCCGGGACCCGGGCGGGTGCGGGGCCGGGAGGGGAGCGGGGCGCGGGGCTCGGGACGCGGGTGGAGACGGGCGGGAGGGTCTGGCCGGGCGACGCGGGCCGCGGCTTCCCCGGGGCCGCCCCGCCCTCCCCGCAGGGTCGTGTCCCTCCGACCCCGCACTCACCCGCGCGGGTCCGGGTCGGGGCCAGGGCGGCCGCCAGCAGCAGGAGCAGCGTGCGCGGGCCATCGCCCCATCTCGGATCTGGGACTCTGAGTTCCGCGGGCTGCGTGGACTTTATAACCCGAGGCCGCGGCGACGCTGATTGGTTCTCCGGATCTCGGCACCCAATGGGGGTGAGAACAGGAACTTGTCATCAGTGTCCGGGCCCGCTGGAGAAGTGAAAACTGGGACCTGGGGATCCCCACCCTGGCTCCCACCCCAGACCTCACACCTGGGGACTGAGACTTTGCTGAACCCTGTGCTGCGGGCGGAGCGATGTTTGTCATGTCTCTGAGCCGCCTAAGGACAACTGTCTCCTCAGGTTAGTCAGGATGAAACCTAAGAGTGTGAGCTTCCAGGGAAAATACACAGAGCACTTAAAATGAATGTTCACGGAACGGGTGTGTCGGAGTCCTGGTGATGGTGTGGGGCTGTCGTGGACTCCTGCATCGGGAGGTGACTGGAGTTTTCACAGCTCTGCTCAAGGACTTTTGACACCGTGTTTATATGTGACTCTCTGTCGCTACTCACCTCTGCTTTCACTTTCCACTTCTGTTATGTGTGGCTGGGATTTGAAGACATCAACTCAAATCACAGTAACAAACAAAATAATAATAAATTTAATGTTTCTCTGCTCTACTGAGGCAGGGATGAAACCTCAGATCCCCAGTGTGTACCTCTGCCATGAGAATCTCCCTCTGCCCAGTGTCCACCCTGCACAGGCCTGAGGTCAGGAGCCAACTCAGTTATCAGGACCCAGGGCTCCACAGGCCTGTGACATACATTCCCCATCTCATCAGCTCATGGACTGTGA
>NW_023413131.1:0-12650 GCF_903995425.1 Onychomys torridus
GCCTTCCTTTCTGTGCCTCTAGAGACCGCCTCTTTCTGGAATACATCTACTCTACTGGTCTATTTGTCTTGCTGGACACTATGCTGTTTTAATGACTACAGTTTCTTGCCTCTTATTTATTATATGGTAGGTGTGCCAGTGTGTATGGAGGTCAGCGGCCGACTGCAGTAGTGGATGTCCTCCACCAGGGGGCTCCCGGGCTTGGACACTGACTCCTTTAACCTCTGAGAGCTACTGTATTTCTGTAGAAAATTCTATTATTCATATATTTATTTAGCGACTGTAGCTTTTAAAGTTTTTGTTATTGTTTTGTTCCTAGAATTTTAAATGTATGTGCATTTGAGTGTAGATGCCTACGGGATTCAGGAGAGGCTTCAGACAGGCCTGCAGCCTGATTTACAGGCGGTTGTCAACTGCCTGATGTGGGTGCTGGAGCAGAACTCAGGGTCTCTGCCCAAGCAGCCAGTGCTCTAACTCCTGACCCATCTCTCCGTGTTTTCTCTTTTGACTTATAAGCACACTTTCTTTGTTTTCTTGGTTCTTTTCACAGCTCTGTCAGATCCACAGAGGCACTTCAAATGTACCCCAACTCAGCTGGTCAGTCCATGCCTGTGCAGGTGTGAGTGAAAAATCTTCAGCACAGGCTCACCTGTTTGAAATCTTGCTTGTATTGAGGAGGTTATGGTCTATTTAGGAGGTGCAGCCTTCCGTAAGAGGTATGTGTCACTGGGGTGTGTTTGAGAATATATTGCCTCCCTCAGTTCCAGCTCTTTCCCTGTTCTCTGCATGTGTTGAAGATGTGACTTCTCAGTGTCCTGCTTCAGCTGCCCACCACTATTAACCTTCCTTCCAAAGTTACTTTTGATCACAATGTTTTATCACCACAGTGGAAAGTAACCGCCATTACACACACTCAAACACACTTCCTCCTTCAGTCCTTACATGGCTCGGTTGTTTCATCAGAGTGTTTCTTAACACATTAGACTTGTTCCTGCTCTCTGGTCCCTATGTCCTCCATCTAATCACTGAGTGTTTGTTTGAGGTCTTCTGCACCTAAGGATGACTTTGAACTACTGATCCTCCTGCCTGCCCCTTCCACACACTGGAGTTACAGACAGGCACTACCACACCAGGCTAATCACAAAGTCTGAAAACTTTTCCCTTGACATTTTCCTGGTTCTGGCCATCCATCCCCATGTGCAGATCCAGTGTGCAAAGTGACACAGCCTGGCCCCCCTCCAGTCTGTTCTCTGCACCCTAAGACTGTACTGTCAGAATCCAGCTGCTGCTCAGGCCACAGCACCGCCCTTCACCTCTCAAGAGACACTGCCCAGACACTGTTCTCTCCAGCTGACCTGCTGCCATCCAGGTCCCGTGTTTATCACCAGGGCAGTGATTTTAGTCAAAGACGGTATTAGTGTCCACACATCCTGTTCCCTTTCCTGTCTCCTTCCTGGTTCAGCTTGTGCAGTGAAACCACCCCTATCCTCAGAAGGATATAAAAAGAACCCCGTTTCCACTTTGGAGCCCCTGCCGTGTGGGTGGAGCCTGAAATGTCCTTAGAGCACCCTCCCATGTTGATATCTACCTTTCTGTCCATCCATGGCATCGATAACTCTTAGTAAACTCCTTCCTCCCCATAATCTGTCTCAGTGACCCTCTTGAGTCCCCATCTGAGACCTTTCACACATACTGATGTCACCATAGCAGGGTGCTGAGGTGGCCACTTCATTTGTCCTCTGGTATCAGAGGTTTGGGGTCCTGATTTACCAGGTTCTCTCTTGATCATCTCCTGACTCCTCCACATGCACCACACTGCTCAAGAGTTCCTGAGATGGTTTCTCTTTGCTGGAGGCCAGAGAGAGTCCTCTATACCACTCCCAGACCTTTCCTGGCTATTTTATGGAAGAGAGGGGTTTGAGATAAATTCTTATATAATCCAGGCTAGTCTTGAAATCAAGATCCTCCTGCCTCCACTTCCCGGGTGCACTGACTGAGGTGTGGATCACCATTGGCTGTTATTGTTTTAATTTTTTAATCATTTTATATTTAATTACTTACCATGTGTGTGCATGTGCACATGCTATGGCATGCGTGTGTTAGAGTAATATGGCCAGGACTCAGTTCTTTCCTTTGGCATGTGGGCTCTGGGTATTTCCAGTGCTCTGACCTCCTGAGTCATCTCACTGCTTCTGGTGCTCACTATTTATTCTTTGACATCCTATGTTTTTTCTTCCTCTGATCTCCTCTAACCTTCCGTCTCTCCTCTGATCTGTCTGTCAACACAACAGCTCTTTCAGGAAGGAACAATCAGCCCTTGGGTGGCTCCCCCATCACCTTGCAGTTACTGGGAAATCAGATGTCATCTACTTGGGATCCTCCGGTTTCAAGCCAGGCTTTGGGAAGTGGATTAACACAGCAACTTCCGGTGCCTTGTGCTTTCCCTTCCCCTGGCTCTCTCCTGGCAGCCCCTTTCTCCTCTGCAAATCAAAGGGGAGGACTGATGACCTGTGACTAAGTCAACAGAGAAGAGCTGAGCCATGACTGGACTGTGCGGTTCAGACTTAACCCTGCAGAATCTCACTTGGGGAAGCGGCTTCAGGCAGAATCTCAGTGTGGTTAGCAGTCACCAAACCAAAACAACAATAGCAAACAGATCCCAGTTATGCTAAGCACAAGCCTCAGAGCCTGACTCTGGACTCAGGAGGCCACCAGGGATCTGCCCTGGGGAAGCAAGAAACCACCCTTAGCTTCAAAGCTGATCACTTTGCTTTTGTTTGTTTGTTTGTTTGTTTGTTTGTTTGTTTTTAAGTTCTCTCACTGGGACCTGGGGCTCACCAGCAGTTAGGACAGCATAGTTAGCCACCCAGCCTCAGGGATCATCCTTTCTACCTCCTCAGCACTGGGATGACATGGATTGTGGTCATGGAACCTCCAGCTTGCATGGCAAGGACCTTCCTGACTCAGCCATCCCTGAGCCCTGGCATCTGCCCTGTCATCAATCCCCTTCCTGGACTCTGGTGTCGACTGTTCTGTGGAAACACTCAGGAATTGTGATGGGGTGCTGTGTGTGGACCACTTACCTTTCCTTCTCCTCCCCCTGAGGAACACCATCACTCCCAAAACCCCAGCCAGGAGTACAGCAGCAGCCACTGCCAACCCAACTGTGGTTCCCGGACCCAGGCTCTCTTTCTGTCCGCTCTTCTTCCCTTCTGTGGCTTTGAGGGCAGTTCTGGTGAGTGCAGAAGTTGCAGTGGTGGGGCTTGCAGAGGTGGTCTTGGGGGCTGGGAGGAAATGGAGGAAGTCAGCATGGAACTTCCCTGACAGGAATGATGCTCTGAGGATGCCTCTGATGCACTCTTTGCCCAACAGACTACTGAAGGAATGGACTCCAGGATCTGTAGTCACCCAAGGAGTCTCATGCTGGGAGAAGGAAAAGGCTGAAGTCTGGAGCCAGCCAGAGAAAGAACTGGTCTCCCAGAAAGAGAGTTCACACAGTGCTGGCAAATAATGTGCTCAGCATGCAGGAGAGGCTGGACAGAGACAATTGCTCACTGTGGGCGGGGCCACACCGAACTAGGACTGCTTAGCTATGCACATGTCTTGTCTTCTGTTTAAGCCTAAACCTCATGTTAGGACCTGTCAAAGCCCCAACTATGGAGTTGGGGGTTGTCACTGAACCTCCTTGTTCCTCTTCCCAGTATGACCATATTGAGTAAACCTCTTTCCTTTGCTTTTCACTGTAATCATCTCTTTAATTGTCCTGTTGAGGACAGATGGCCAAGCCTGGCTTCTTAGAGCTGCCAGAGCCCAGGTTCTGACCCTACACTCAAGTAACAAGTGGGTTCTTCCTGAACGGGGGAAGGGCACACATGCGTATTTTGTCTCCTTTGTGGGATGCAGAGTGAGGATCAGCTCTTAGAAGCTCACACAGGGAGAAGAGAACAATTGTGGAGGCTGAGAATCAGGTGAGCAAGGACAACTCTCTACTTCCTGGTAAGAATGTCCTCAGACCCTCATGTCCTCCCTTACAAAGAACAATCTCTAAGTCACACAGATCAAAAACAGTCATTGTTTTGTTCGTTTGTTGGTTTTTGTTTTTGTTTTTCAGTTTTTCAAAACAGGGTTTCTCTCTGTAGCTTTGGAGCCTGTCCTGGAACTCAATTTATAGACCAGGCTGGCCTCAAACTCACAGAGATCCACCTGGCTCTGCCTCCCGAGTGCTGGGATTAAAGGCATACACCACCGCCTGGCTAAGCAGTCATTTTCTAATAACAGTTCTTGTTAGAACAGATGTAGCCTGCAAGTGTGTACAGTGCTGCTCCTAAAGATGTGAGTTATTGAATGAAAATCTCAGGATGGGCACAGGCTTGAACCCCTGTGGGTTACTGGTCAGCAAGGCCCAGAGATCCCAATCCAACATAGACTACTGTCGTTGCTCTTGGAGGCCCCATAGCTACATGATAAGAACCTATTGCTGAAGACACTGCTCAAGTTTATGTGGGTAAGATCAAAATAAATTGTAGAAATGTATGAAATATTTAAGTAATTGAACACTACTAAAAATTTTTCCCTTTATATCATGTACGTGTGTATTATGTGTCACTGAGTGTACATACAGAAACCTACACACATACACATGAACATGAGCCTGCATACACACATACACCACAACACACACACACACACATACACGATAGAGGTTTGCTCCTGATTATGCATGTGGTGGATGCAACAAGAGGCTTCTAGTGTCCTCTTCCAACATTCTACACCTATTCCTCAGAGGCAGGGTCTCTCTGTGAAATGGGGACTCGTGTATCACCTAGGCTGAAAGCCAACAAACTCAGCAGTCCTCTTGTCTCCACATCTTGGAACTGCTGTCACAGCATATGCAGGGACCCCCAGCTTCTGACATGGGTTATGGATTTGATCTTAGGTCTTCATAGTCACAAAGCCAGTGCTCTGAACGCTCTTAACTTTTTTTTAAAAAAAATAAAGTCTATGTAGTCAAGTTTGGCCTTGAACTTGCTGTATATTAATGACCTTAAACTCCTGATCTCTTTACCTCTACCTCTCAGGTACTGGGATTACAGGTGTACCCACCCACTTTGAAAAAGGTCATCTTTAAGCTGACTGGTGAAGCACACCTTTAATTCCAGCATTCAAGAGGCAGAGACAGATAGATCTCTATGAGTCCAAGGTTTGTCTAGTCTACATAACAAGTTCTATGGCTATATAGTGAGTCCCTGTCTCAAAAAATATTTTTTGTTGGTATAAATGTATGTAATATAAGGTATATCATTTGAACTCTGCAATACACAGCTTACTGGCTTACAGCACATTCATTCTGTGGAGCAGCTCCCTTTGTTGTCCTGATTTTAGCAGGGAGTGTAAGCAAACATGTGTGTGTGTGTGTGTGTGTGTGTGTGTGTGTGTGTGTGTGTGTGTGTGTGTGTATGTTTGTGTGTGTGTGATATCTGTGTGTGTACACAGATGTATACAAATATCTCACTTTCTTTCCCAGAATGTCCCAAAAGAACAGAACAAATCAAAGTTGTTGGAAATATAGTGGTTGAGTAATGACCCAGCCATTGACATAGATAAAGTTAGACACTAAGAAAGTGTTTCCTGAGTGAGAAAAAGCAGGTCAGCAACCAAGGAGACAGCTCAGTCCTGAAGTCCTTGCCCTGTGTCCTGGTCAGTTATTTTGTCAATTTGACACAAGCTGTAGTTATCTGGGAAGAGGAGCCCCATTTGAGAAAATGCCTCCATCAGATTGCCCATAGGCAAGTCTATTGGACATTTTTTTGATTGGTGATTGATGTGGGAGGCCCAGCTCACTGTGGGTGGTACCATGTCTGGGCAATAGGTCCTGGATGCTATAATCAAAGCAGACTGAGCAAGCCATGGAGAGGAAGCCAATGAGCAGCACTACTCCATGGCTTCTGCCTCAGTTCCTGCCTCCAGGTTCCTGCCTGGAATTCCTGCCCCAACTTCCCTTCAAGATGGAATGTGATTGGGAAGTTTAAGCCAAATAAAACTTTTTTCTCCCCAAGTTCTTTGGTTATGGTGTGTTTCACAGCAGCAGACACTCCAACTCGGTCATCTCTGAAGCACAGTGACTCAGTGACATCACTGGTTACCTGTGTGTGTTGCCTTGCACTTGTAATCCAGCACTTCAGGGGGAAGATAAGCAAATCCTGGGATTCACTGCCAGCTGGTCTAGCTTACTTGGTGAGTTCAGCCCACAGAAAGACCCCCACAATGGAAAGAGAAAGATATAGATAGATAGATAGATAGATAGATAGATAGATAGATTGATAGATAGATATAGAGAATGAGAGAGAGAGAGAGAGAGAGATCGTCCCCGATCTTTTTGCTTAGTCACCAAAGACAAAATTGCAAAGGAGGGTACTATTGAATTTGGCTACAAAAATGAAGTTATGGATATAGAATTAATAAGCCAACCACAAGGTTTTTTTTTTTCAATACATGCTGCAAATAGTTCTCAAGTTGTGATATCTTCGCCCTAAATGAGAATATTTTGGTTAGAGAAAACATTTCTTTTGGGGGTCTGTGGATGCAGCTCAGTAGCATAATGCTTGCCTAGCATGCTCGAGGCCCTGAGTCCTATCTCAAGAGCTGCACACAGGAGTGGTGACACACCCTTGTGATCCCAGCACTTGGGAAGTGGAGACAGAAGAGTCAGGAATTCAAGGTCATCCCCAGGTATATAGTAAGTTTGAGGCCAGCCTGAGTACATGTGAATCTGTCTTTTAAAAAAATGGAAAGAGGGACCAGAGGTGAGTGCCTGGGTTTATAGTCAGAGAGGCAACTGCCCCTGGGTCCCACCGCTGGACACAGGCCATTCCAGGAGGACCTGACCAACTTGGCCCAGTTTTGGCCAATCATTGGGCCCTGCGGGAAGGCTCCCCATTTCCAAGACTGCAGGAAGACACTGCAGTCTCCACACCCTGCCCCCACACCCATCTGCTGGAGACCCCAGCCACTTCCTGAGAATCAGAGACCAGCCCAAGCATCCATCCTGCCCTGGAACTCCCATCTGGACCAGAGACCAGAGGAACTCCCATCTGGACAAGAGGAGCTCCCATCTGGACAAAAGAAGGAGACCCCAGGGACTTACCTGAGACTTAGAGACCAGCCCCCTAGCTCCTAGCCAGCCAGCACTCTCATCTGGACCAGCGCTCCCATCTGGCCCAGAGCTTCCTTCTGGACCAGAGAGGGGCTCCCTAAATCTGTCAGCTCTCTCTGGCCAAAGTACACTGATAAGACCAAGAACAAACACAAGAGGAGATGGGCAGACGTCACGGCAGATGTACATACAACAAAATAAAGAGCAATACAGCATCACCAGAACCTAGCCCTTCTCCAACAGCTAGACCTGAACATTACGGAATGGAAGAAGAAGAAGAAGAAAACAACCTTATAAGTAACATCATGAAGTGGCTAGAGCCTTATATAGAAGAAATAAAAAATAAAATAGAGGAAAAGACAAACAAAAATAGGAAGAACGCTATAAAAAACTAGAGGAAAGGACAATTAAAGCAGAAGAAAACAATAAATCCTTGAAAGAAAATCATGAAAAAGCAAGGGAGAAAATCCAAGACCTGAAGAGGGGAAATAGAAAAATGAAGAAGACACTAGCAGAAGGAATGTTGGAAATAGAAAATCTGAGTACACAAACAGAAACTTCAGAGGCAAGTATAACCAACAGAATGCGTAAGAGATGGAAGAGAGATCTCTGGTGTTGAAGATACAGGTAGAAGAAATAGATTCATCAGCCAAAGAAAACACTAAAACCAACAAGTCTCATGACCAAAATGTCCAAGAAATTTTGGGACACCATGAATAGACGCAAATCTACAAATAATAGGGATACGAGGAAGGAGAAGAATACCAACTCAAAGGCACAGAAAATATATTTAACAAGATCATAGAAGAAAACTTTCCCAACCTAAGAAGGAAATGCCTATGAAGATACAAGAAAGCCTATAGAACTCCAAACAGAATAGATCCCCCAAAAAAGTCCCCTCGCCACAAATAACTTAAACAACTAAACGTACAGAATAAAGAAAGAATATTAAGGGCAGCAAAGGAAAAAGGCCAAGTGACTTATAAAGGCAAACCCATCAGAATAACACCTGATTTCTTGATGGAGACTTTGAAAGCCAGAAGGACCTGGACAGATATAATGCAAACACTAAGAGCAAAACTTTCAATCATCCATAGATGGAGTGAACAAGACCTTCCAAGACAAAACCAGATTTAAACAATACTTATCCACAAACCCAGCCCTACAGAAAGCACTAGAAGGAAAATTCCAGCCTAAGGAAGGCAGATATACCCATGAAACACAGGCAATAGATAACACCACAGCAGTAAACCCCAAAGAAGAGAAGTACACACACATTACCACCAAAAAATAAAAATAACAACAGGACAAACAATCACTGGTCATTAATATCCCTTAATATCAATGGACTTAATTCACCTATAAAAAAGACACAGACTAACAGAATGGATATGAAAACAGGACCCGTCTTTCTGCTGGCATACAAGAAACACATCTCAAATTCAAAGACAGGACACCTCCTAAGAAAAAAGGCTGGGAAAAGACTTTCCAATCAAATGGTCTTAAGAAGCAAGCTGGTGTAGGCCATCCCTAATATCCAGCAAAATAGACTTCAAACTAAAATCAATCAAAAGAGATGATGAAAGACATTACATACTCATCACAGGAAAGATCCACCAAGATGAAGTCTCAATTCTGAACATTTTGCCCCCAAACCAAGGGCACCACATATGTAAAGAAAAAACATCACATATAAAACCCCACACATTAATAGTGGGAGACTTCAACACCGCAACTTTCACCTCTGGACAGATCGGGACAAATTGAAAACTTAACAGAGACATAATGGGACTTAATTGATGTTATTGGCTCAAATGGACTTAATCGATATCTACAGAACATTCCACCTAAACAAAAAAGATATACCTTCTTCTCAGCACCCCATGGGAACCTTCTCTAAAATTGACCACATACTTGGCCACAAAGCAAATCTCAAACAGATACAAAACAATTGGAATAACTCCTGTGTTCTATCAGACCACCATGGGTTTAAAGTTACATTTCAACAACAGAAAAAACTACAGAAATCCTACAATCGCATTGGAACTGGAATAATGCTCAACTGAAATCACCAATGGGTTAAGGGAAGAAATAAAAGAAAGAAATTAAAGACTTCCTAGAGATCAATGAAAATGAATACACCACATACCCAAACTTATGGGATACTATGAAAGCAGTGCTAAGAGGGAAATTCATAGCACTGGAATGGCCCACATAAAGAAGCTGGAGAAATCCACCCTAGTGACTTGAGAGCACATCTGAAAGCCCTGGAACAGGAAGAAGCAAGTCTCCCAGGAGGAACAGATGCCAGGAAATTATCAAAGTGAGAGCTGAAATCAATAAAATAGAAATAAAGAGAACAATACAAAAGATTAAGGAAACAAAGAGTTGGTTCTTTGAGAAGATCAACAAGATAGACAAGCCCTTATCCAAACTAACCAAAAGACAGAGAGAGAGCATCCAAATTAACAAAATCAGAAATGAAAAGGGGGACATAACAACAGACAATGAGGAAATCCACAAAACTTGAAAATCTAAAAGAAATGGATAATTTTCTGGATAGGTACAACATACCTAAGTTAAATCAAGACCAGATAAACCATTTAAATAGTCCAATAACCCCTAAGGAAATAGAATCAGTCATTAAAAGTCTCCCAACCAAAAAAAGCCCTGGGCCTGATGGTTTTACTGCAGAATTCTACCAGATCTTCAAAGAAGACTTAATACCAATACTCTTTAAATTGTTCCACACAATAGAAGCAGAAGGTATATTACCAAACTCCTTCTATGAGGCTACAATTACCATGATTCCTAAACCAAACAAAGATGCAACAAAGAAAGAGAACTACAGACTGATCTCCCTCATGAACATTGATGCAAAAATACTCAATAAAATTCTGGCAAACAGACTCCAAGAACACATCAAAACCACATGTTATCCACCATGATCAAGTAGGCTTCATCCCAGGGATGCAAGGGTGGTTCAACATACAAAAGTCCGTCAATGTAATACACCATATAAACAAACTCAAATAAAAAAACCACATGATCATCTCACTAGATGCAGAAAAGGCATTTGACAAAATCCAACACCCCTTCATGATAAAGGTCTTGGAGCAATCAGGAATACAGGGAACATACCTAAACATAATAAAGTCAATGTACAGCAAGCCAACAGCCAACATCAAATTAAATGGAGAGACACTCAAAGCAATACCACTAAAATCAGGAACAAGGCAAGACTGTCCCTTCTCCCCATACTTATTCAATATAGTACTTGAAGTTCTAGCCACAGCTATAAAGAGATTATAAGGATACAAATTGGAAAGGAAGAAGTCAAGATCTCCCTATTTGCAGATGACATGATAGTATACATGAGTGACCCCAAAAATTCAACCAAGGAACTGATACAGCTAATGAAAACCTTCAGCAACATTGCAGGATACAAGATCAACTCAAAAAAATCAGTAGTCCTCCTATATACAATAGACAAACAGGCTGAGAAGGATATCAGAGATACATCACCCTTTGCAATAGCCACAAATGATAAAATACCTTGGGATTACTCTAACTAAGCATGTGAAAGACCTATATGACAAGAACTTTAAGTCCCTGAAAAAAGAAATTGAAGAAGATGTCAGAAAATGGAAAGATCTCCCATGCTCATGGATAGGCAGGATTAACATAGTAAAAATGGCGATCTTACCAAAAGCAATCTACAGATTCAATGCAATTCCCATCAAATTACCAACACAATTCTTCACAAACCTGGAAAGAATAATACTCAACTTCATATGGAAAAACAAAAAACCCAGGATAGCCAAAAGAATCCTGTACAATAAAACAACCTCTGGAGGCATCACAATCCCTGACCTCAAGCTCTACTATAGAGCTATTGTAATGAAAACAGCTTGGTACTGGCATAAAAACCGACATGTGGACCAATGGAATCGAATTGAAGACCCTGACATTAACCCGCACACCTATGAACATATAATTTTTGACAAAGAAACCAAAACTGTACAATGGAAAAAAGAAAGCATCTTCAACAAATGGTGCTGGCATAACTGGATGTCAATGTGTAGAAGGCTGCAAATAGATCCATATCTGTCACCGTGCACAAAACTTAAGTCCAAGTGGATCAAAGACCTCAACATAAATCCAGCTACTCTGAACCTGATAGAAGAGAAAGTAGGAAGTACTCTTGAACGCACTGGCACCGAGATCACTTTCTAAATATAACACCAGTAGCACAGACACTGAGAGAAAAATCAATCAATGGGACCTGTTGAAACTGAGAAGCTTTTGTAGGGCAAAGGACACAGTCAACAAGACAAAGTGACAGCCTACAGAATGGGAAAAGGTCTTCACCAACCCCACATCTGACAGAGGGCTTATATCCAGAATATATAAAGAACTCAAGAAATTAGACATCAAAATACCCAACAGTCCAATTAAGAAATGGGCTATAGAACTAAACAGAGAATTCTCCACAGAGGAAGCTCCAATGGCTGAAAGACATTTAAGGAATTGCTCAACATCCCTATTATCACGAAAATGCAAATCAAAACGACTTTGAGATACCACCTTACATCTGTCAGAGTGGCTAAGATCAAAAACACAGAAGACAGCTTATGCTGGAGAGGATGTGGAGCAAGGGGAACTCTCTTCCACTGCTGATGGGAATGCAAGCTTGTACAGCCACTTTGGAACTCAATATGGCGCTTCCTTAGAAAATTGGGAATCCATCTCCCCCAAGACCCAGCTGTAGCACTCTTGGGCATATACCCAAGGAATGCTCAATCATACCACAAGGGCATTTGCTCAGCTATGTTGGTATCAGCTTTGTTTGTAATTGCCAGAATCTGGAAACAACCTAGATGCCCTTCAACTGAAGAATGGATAAAGAAAATATGGTACATATACACAAAGGAGTACTACTCAGCAGAGAAAAACAATGACATCATGAGGTTTGCAGGCAAATGAATGGATCTAGAAAAAATCATCCTGAGTGAGGTAACCCAGACTCAGAAGGACAACCATGGTATTTACTCACTCATAGGAGGATACTAGATGTAAAACAAAGATGACTAGACTGCTACACAACTCCAGGGAGGTTACCTAGAAAACGGGACCCTAGGAAAGACCCAGGGATCACCCAATGACAGAGAAATGGATGAGATCTACATGATCAACCTGGACAACAGTGGGAGTAATGAAGGGCAAGATTTGAGGGAAAGAAAGCTTAGGGGAGCAAGAGATCCCAGCTGGATCAATAACAGAAAGGGAGATCAAGAAATAACAGACCATTATAAATGAAGACTACCAGAGAACAGGAATAGGCAGAGTGCTTGAGAGGTCCCCAGAAATCCACAATGATATATCCTCTGTAGACTGCTGGCAATGGTCGAGAGAAAGCCTGATCTGACCTAGTCTGGTGATCAGATGACTAAACACCCTAACAGTCGTCTTGGAACTCTCATCCAATAACTGATGG
>NW_023413132.1:0-6299 GCF_903995425.1 Onychomys torridus
TAGGATATAGCAAGACTTCTCCAGAATAGTATGTATTGATATTTGCCAGTCATATAGTAAAAGAACACAATTTCAATAATGTCAAAAATTAGATGCTTTATTCATATGTAATTAATATAAAATTTATGGAATGAGAAAATTATAATATCACTCAAGAACAGGAACAAAATCAGCTAGAAATCTTGGAATCTGAATAAGTTAAAACAATGTGGGAACAAGGACTGAGACCTAGGAACTGCCAGATACTAGCAGGGTTCCCTTCATCATGCATGGGCATTAAACAGCATCCTAAGTAACAAGTACAGCAGATCATAGCAAGTATTCTATTGATTGAGGTAAGACAGGCAAAAAGAGGGAAAACACATAGAAATGAGGTTATTGATGTTCATCAGCCACCAATTGTTATTACAGAAAAGAATAATATAGCCTCTTAAGTTAGAGGAGAGAGTGTAAAAAAGGCAGAAAGGTAGACACTAGGATCAGAATCTTCTGAGAAGCTCTGGATCCAGGGGAGTTTCTCCTGTAAACATGAGTGCTTTGAATGTATTGAGCCCTTTGCTTGAATCTATGCAGAATGACAATCATTGAGCCACTGGTCCAGGCCATAAGCACAGAAAAGAAGATTTTGGAGCAAAATCCAATGCCACACAGAGGGAGATATCAATAACTTCTAACCTTAGAAGGGATCAATACTCAAAATCTGATTTTCTTGTCATATGTTTTCTATTGCTGTTGACAAATGTGTATACAAAATAAATGAAATTACGCAACATGTATAAGATCCATAAGAGTGAAATGTGGCATCAATTTTCTTCTCAACATTTGGCTTTTGATCCTTCCAATAGGATTTCCCTTGACTAAGTTTCAGGGCCTGGAAGACACTCAAGAGGCCAGTGATGACAAAGGACATCTACTCTATTCTTGAATGAATAATAGGAGCTTACATCCATAACCATTCAAGAAATGCTTAAATACCAAAACTGTCATTGTTTGGGGCACTCCTGCACAGAGAATGATCAAGGAATCATCTGCCATTATCACTGTGCTAATCAAATCTGTGGGGTTTAATTACATTCTGTGCTGTAAATGACTAGATAGTAGAAATTTAGTGAGAAATTTCCCAGAAATTCAGAATCTAGTTGTAGGTTGTGAAAAGACAATTCTTTTATATATTAATTTATTTTATTTATTTTTTTTGAGACAGGGTTTCTCTGTATAGTTTTGTACCTTTCCTGGAGTTCATTTTGTAGACCAGGTTGGCCTTGAACTCACAGAGATCCACCTGCCTCTTGTCCCCAGAGTGCTGGGATTAAAGGCATGTGCCACCACTGCCTGGCATGATAACACAATTTTTTTTCTCTCTAAATTTTTATACGAATATTTGTGTTTTAACTTTACATATCAGCCATAGGTTCCCTGTCCTCCCCCTTCCCGACCCTGCCTTTCTCCCAGGCCCTCCCCTCCATTACCAAATCCTCCAGGGCAAAGACTCCCCTGGTGAGTCAGCTCAACCTGATAGATTCAGTACAGGCAAGTCCAGACTCCTACTTCCAGTCTGAACAAAGTGTCCACACATAATCCCCAGGTTCCAAACAGCCAGGTCATGCACTAAGGACAGGTCCCAGTCCAACTACCTGGGTGTCTACCAAACAGTTCAAGCTATTCAATTGTCTCATTATCCAGAAGGACTGATCCAGTTGGGGACTCCACAGCTTTAGCTTCATAATTCATGTGTCTCCATTAGTTTGGCTATTTGTCCCTGTGCTTTTTCCAATCTTGGTCTCAACAATTCATACTCTTACAGTACCTTCTCTTTCTTCACAGTTGGACTCCTAGAGCTTCACCTGGGACCTGGCTGAGGATCTCTGTATCCACTTCCATCAGTTATTGGAAGAGAGTTCTAGAACAACAGTTAGGGTGTTTGGCCATCTGATCACCAGACTAGGTCAGTTTGGGCTTTCTCTCAACCGTTGCCAGTAGTCTACATTTGAGGTATCATTGTGGATTTCTGGAGGCCTCTCTAGCATTTTGCTTCTTCCTGTTCTCACGTGATATTCATTTATCATGGTCTGTTAATCCTTGTTCTACCTCTCTGTTGTTGATCCAGGTGGGATCTCCTGCTCCCCTAAGCTCTCTTTCCCTTGAAACTTGCCCTTCATTATCCCCACTCATGTCCAGGTTGTTCATGTAGATCTCATTCATTTCTCTGTCATTGGGTGATCCTTGGGTCTTTCCTCGGGTCCTGTTTTTTTAGGTAGCCTCCCTGGAGTTGTGAGTACCAGTCGAGTCATCTTAGTTTTACATCTAGTATCCTCCTATGAGTGGGTACATACCATGTTTGTCATTTTGAGTCTGGGTTACCTCACTCAGGATGATTTTTACTAGATCCATCTATTTTTCTGCAAACCTCATGATGTCATTGTTTTTCTATGTTGACTCGTACTCCATGGTTTGTGTGCACCACATTTTCTATATCCATTCTTCAGTTAAAGGGCATCTAGGTTTTTTCCAGGTTCTGGCTATTACATACAATGCTGATATGAACATAGCTGAGCAAATGCCCTTGTGGTATGACTGAGCATTCCTTGGGGCTATGCCCAAGAGTGGTATAGCTAGGTCTTGGGGGAGATGGATTCCCAATATTCTAGGAAACACCATATTGGTTTCCAAAGTGCTGTACAAGTTTGCATTCCCACCAGCAGTGTAGAAGAGTTCCCCTTGCTCCACATCCTTTCCAGCATAAGCTGTCTTCAGTGTTTTTGATGTTAGTCATTCTGACGGCTGTAAGGTGCTATCTCAGAATCATTTTGATTTGCATTTCCCTGGATAATTAGGGATGTTGAGCAATTCCTTAAATGTCTTTCAGCCATTTGAGCTTCCTCTGTTGAGAATTCTCTGTTTAGTTCTATAGCTCATTTCTTAATGGGACTGTTGGGCATTTTGACATCTAATTTCTTGAGTTCTTTATATATTCTGGATATCAGCCCTCTGTCAGATGTGGGGTTGGTGAAGACATTTTCCCATTCAGTAGGCTGTTGCTTTGTCTTGTTGACCTTGTCCTTTGCTCTACAAAAGCTTCTCAGTTTCAAGAGGTACCATTGATTGATTGTTTGTCTCATTATCTGTGCCACTGGTGTTATATTTAGGAAGTGATCTCCTATGTCAATGCATTCAAGACTACTTCCCAAATTCTCTTCTATCTGGTTCAGAGTAACTGGATTTATGTCGAGGTCTTTGATCCACTTAGACTTAAGTTTTGTGCATGGTGACAGATATGGATCTATTTGCAGTCTTATACATGTTAACATCCAGTTATGGCAGCACCATTTGTTGAAGATGCTTTCTTTTTTCCATTTTAGTTTGGCTTCTTTGTCAA
This sequence comes from Onychomys torridus, assembly GCF_903995425.1. Classification (NCBI taxonomy): domain Eukaryota; kingdom Metazoa; phylum Chordata; class Mammalia; order Rodentia; family Cricetidae; genus Onychomys; species Onychomys torridus. The sequence goes on from NW_023413132.1 coordinate 3,377, forward strand.
AAATTATATGTTAATAGGTGTGAAGGTTAATGTCAGGGTCTTCAATTAATTTCCATTGGTCCACATGTCTGCTTTTATGCCAGTACCAAGCTGTTTTTATTATTGTCCCTCTGTAATAGAGCTTGAAGTAGGGTATCAGCATGCCTCCAGAAGGTTGTTTTATTGTACAGGGTTCTTATGACTATCCTGTTTTTTTATTATTTGTTTTCCATAGGAAGTTGAGTATTATTCTTTCCAGGCCTGTGAAGAATTGTGTTGGTATTTTGATGGGGATTGCATGAAATCTGTAGATTGCTTTTGGTAAGATCCCCATTTTTATTATGTTAATACTGCCTATCCATGAGCATGGGAGGTCTTTCCATTTTCTGACACCTTCTTCAACTTATTTTTTCAGAGACTTAAAGTTCTTGTCATATAGGTCCTTCACTTGCTTAGTTAGTTAGGTATTTTATATCATTTGTGGCCATTGTAAAGGGTGATGTATCTCTGATATCCTTCTCAGCATGTTTGTTGGTTGTATATAGGAGGGCTACTAATTCTTTTGAGTTGATCTTGTATCCTGCTATGTTGCTAAAGGGGTTATAAGTGGTATCAGTTCCTTGGTTGATTTTTTTGGGTCACCCATGTATACTATCAAGTCATCTGCAAAGAGGGACAGCTTGACTTCTTCCTTTCCAATTTGTATCGCCTTAATCTCCTTCTGTTGTCTTATTTCTCTGGCTAGAACTTCAAGTACTATATTGAGTAAGTATTGTGAGGGCAGACAGCATTGCCTTGTTCCAGATTTTAGTGGAATTGCTTTGAGTTTCTCTCCATTTAATTTGATAATGGCTGTTGGCTGGCTGTAAATTGCCTTTATTATGTTTAGGTTTGTTCCCTGTATAGGCTCCAAGACCTTTATCATGAAGAGGTGTTGGATTTTATATAATGCCTTTTCTGCATCTAGTGAGGTAACCCATGTGGTTTATTTCTTTGAGTTTGTTTAAGTGGTATATTACATTGACAGACTTTGGCATGTTGAACCACCCTGCATCCCTGGGAAGAAGCCTACATGATTATGGTAGATAATTGTTTTGATTTGTTCTTGGAGTCAGTTTTCCAGTATTTTATTCAGTATTTTTGCATCAATGTTCATGAGGGAGATCGGTCTGTAGTTCTCTTTCTTTGTTGCATCTTTGTTTGGTTTAGGAATCAGGGAAATTGTAGCCTCATAGATGGAGTTTGGTAATGTTCCTTCTGCTTCTATTGTGCGGAACAATTTAAAGAGTATTGGTACTAAGTTTTCTTTGAAGATCTGGTAGAATTCTGCACTGAAACCCTCTGGTCTTGGGCTTTTTTTGCATGGTAGATTTTAATGATTGATTCTATTTCCTTTGGGGTTATTGTACTATTTTAAATGGTTTATCTGGTCTTGATTTAACTTAGATATGTTAACCAGAAAATTTTCCATTTCTTTTAGATTTTCCATTTTTGTGGAATATAGGTTTTTGAAGTATGACCTGATGATTCTCTGGGTTTCCTCATTGTCTGTTGTTACATCTCCCCTTTCATTTCTGATTTTGTTAATTTGGATGCTCTCTCTCTCTTTTGGTTAGTTTGAATAAGGGCTTGTCTTTGTTGTTGATTTTCTCAAAGAACCAAACTCTTTGTTTCATTAATTTTTGTATTGTTTCTCTTGGTTTCTAATTTTATTGATTTCAGCTCTCAATTTGGTAATTCCTGGCATCTGTTCTTCCTGCCAGACTTTGCTTCTTCATGTTCTGGCTTTTCATGTGTGGCTTCTTAAGTCATAGTGTGAGATTTTCTCCAACTTCTTTTGGTGTGGGCATTTACTGCTATGAATTTCCCTCTTTGCCTGGTTTCTAGTGGTCCCCATAGTTTTGGCTATGTGGTGTATTCATTTTCATAATGTTCTCTAAGAAGTCTTTAATTTCTTTCTTTATTTCTTCCTTAACCCATTGGTTGATTCTGTTGAGCATATTTCAGATTCCCATGAGATTTTAGGTTTTCTGTAGATTTGATGTTGTTGAATCTAACTTTAAAACCATGTGGTCTGATAGATAACACAGGTGGTTTATTCCAATTGTTTTGTATCTGTTTTGAGATTTGCTTTGTGGCCAAGTATGTGGTCGATTTTATTGAGGTTTCATGGGCCCCTGAAGAAGAACATATATTCTTTTTTTGTTTGAATGGAATGTTCTGTAGATATTGATTAAGTCCATTTGAGTCATAACATCAGTTAAGTCTTTTATTTCTCTGTTAAGTTTCAAATTGGCAGATGTGTTCAGAGGTGAAAGTGGGGTGTTGAATCTCCCACTATTAATTGTGGGTTTTATATGTGATTTAAGCTTTAGTAATGTTACTTTTACTTATGTGGTGCCCTTTTGTTTGGGGAATAAATGTCCAGAATTGAAACATCATCCCTATGGATCTTTCCTATAAGAAGTATGCAATGTCCTTCATGACCTATTCTGATTGATTTTAATTTGAAGTCTAATTTGCTGGATATTAGGATGGCTACACAAGCTTGTTTTATAAGATCAATTGATTGGGAAGTCTTTTCCATGTCTTTTTGTTCTTAGGCAGTGTCTATCTTTGAATTTGAGGTGTGTTTCTTGTATGTAGCCAAAAGATGGGTCCTGCTTTCTTATCCATTCTGTTAGTCTGTGTCTTTTTATAGATGAATTAAGCCCATTGATATTAAGGGATATTAATGACCAGTTAATTGTTCATTCCTGTTATTATTTTCCTTTTTTATTTTTGGTGGTAGTGTATGTGTACTTCTCTTTTTGGGGTTTTGCTGTGGGATTATCTGTTGCTTATGTTTTTGAGCATGTATCTGACTTCCTTGGGTGGCAATTTTCCTTTTAGTGTGTTCTGTAGGTCTGGGCTTGTGGATAAGTATTGTTTAAATCTGGCTTTT
>NW_023413133.1:0-3729 GCF_903995425.1 Onychomys torridus
TCTGTATTGAAAATGTTAACAGATTGATCATGTCTGGAATAGTGCAGCACTCAGCAGCTCATCCACTTACCAATGGCAGTTATCTCTACAGATACACATATGTGTGCACTCACAGATGGAGACACACACAATCACAACACAACACAAAACACAGTTGGTCCATGTGATACTTTTTATTGGTTTGTATTATTCAATTTGAGATATAGCAGGAGTTGTAAATTCTTGACATACTTGTCCAAGAAAGTCTTTATACTCACCTTATTGCTGCAACACCAAGAATTGACTCTTGCTAAGATCAAAAGAAATGGCAGGAACAGTCTCATGAGCTCAGATGGCTAAGTGGGCGGGCTTTGGTGAGGACACTATAGGTAGTATGACTCCAGAAAAGAATTTGTTAGGAGACAGTCAATGAGAAGATGACCTCATCTTGGGAACTGGAAGCCAATATTGGTTTGGTTCTGTGGAAAGCAATGGTAAGGGAAGAAGCATTAGAGTCTGAGAACTGGTGATAAACTGAAGGACAGAGCTGAGGAAGCTCGTTCAGAAGGACCATGTCAAGTAGAGAGTTTGGGATGTTGCACTGGTAGTACATGGGGACCCAGAATGATGACTTCAGCAGCTGGACTAACAGCAGGAAGACCCACAGCCTGAAGAGCAGCAGGGCTTGCAGCAGCTGGACTCACACAGCAGGGCCAGCAGCCTGAAGAGCAGCAGGGCTTGCAGCAGCTGGACTGACAGCAGCAGGGCTTGCAGCAGCTGGACTGACAGCAGCAGGGCTTGCAGCAGCTGGACTGACAGCAGCAGGGCTTGCAGCAGCTGGACTGACAGCAGCAGGGCTTGCAGCAGCTGGACTGACAGCAGCAGGGCTTGCAGCAGCTGGACTGACAGCAGCAGGGCTTGCAGCAGCTGGACTGACAGCAGCAGGGCTTAACAGCTGGACGGACAGCAGCAGGGCTTGCAGCAGCTGGACTGACAGCAGCAGGGCTTGCAGCAGCTGGACTGACAGCAGCAGGGCTTGCAACAGCTGGACTGACAGCAGCAGGCTTACAGCAGCTGGATTGACAGCAGGAAGAACCGCAGCCAGAAGAGCAGCAGGGCTTGCAGCAACTCGATTGACAGCAGCAGGGCTCACAGCCCCCACAGCTGCAGCAGGAACAGGCAGGCACACAGCAGCACACAGGCTTGCAGCAGCACACAGGTTTGCAGCAGCAGGAGCCACAGCCTCCACAGCTTGAGCCACAGCCTCCACAGCTGGAGCCACAGCCTCCACAGCTGAGCCACAGCCTCCACAGCTGGAGCCACAGCCTCCACAGCTGGAGCCACAGCCTCCACAGCTGGAGCCACAGCCTCCTGAACAGCCACAGCAGCTCATGGTTCTGGTGTTTGGTTGAGGATGGAGTAGGTTAGAGGAGCAGGTAGAGAGGAAGTGTGCAGATGTGGAGCCTCCTGAGCCTGGGCCCTTTATACCCCTGTCCAGGGTCAAGTGTCAGGTTGCACGTGGTCACTTCCTGGTTCTTGTCTGTGTCATAGTCTAGGACTCTCTTTGCATGTTGTTACTTATTACCCTATATCCTTGTGCCTTTACCCGACAGACTGCCCCATCTCCTAGGAATAATGCTCCCCAATAAACACTGACCAGTGTCCAGGTGATACTCAGGCACCTTTTTTTTAGTTGTAAAGAGACAACATCGAGCCTTTCACCCATCCAACAAATGCTGCACTTCCTGGTTGTTTGGACTTAAATCTGAGGATCATTTCAGCACCTTCCAAGGATTTATTGGTTTGTCCAGCTGTTCAAAATTATTTCCTATGAATTTTGCCATTTTGTACTTTCCCAGAAATATGTCCATTTCTTCAAGTTTTCAAGTTCACTAACTAAAGTTGTTCCTGGTTTTATCAAATAGTTTTTTAAACAGTCGTAGCTGTCTATTTAAACTTTTCCCAGGTTTTTCTGTTTTCAGCAGAGTCTGGCTCTATAGCCATGCTTGGAACTCGTGGCAATCCTCCTGCCTCAGGTGTGCACCTCCATTCCCAGATTTAGTCTGTTGTCTTTACAGCTCTTTAAACTCCATTCTGAAGGATTTTAATCTGAAGGAGACACCCCCACACCCCAACGAAAAGAAAGATGCTAAAATACAGTAATAATTTAAGCATAGAAAGGTAAGATTTCTATATTCACAGTAAAAACTGCACACTTAGATAGAAGCATGCCTACATCATGTAAACACACTGGAGAACAGGGCTCAAAACCCATTAAGGAATGGCAACTATCAACACAGGAGATCCCTGGTGTGTTAATGCTTTAGTGTGGATGGCTTATAATTTCCCCCTTAACTGTTAGAGCTAAAATCCTAGAGACAATAAATGGAGTCTGAAGAACAAGGGTCTGTGGGAGTGAGGTCCCCTCTGCCCCCTGACAGAGACTGGGCAATATAGTTAATGGAGCTCTGACAGAATTTGGTACATTATTCAAGCACTTGGCTATGAGTAGAAATGAAGAAGGTTTCCAGGGACGGGATGAACATCTGGATGCAGTGGGTGCTTCTAGATGTGCTTCGTGCTGGCCAAGTTTTCTTTGGCATCTTTGCACCTGCAACTGCATAGCTGTTGCTTCTCAAACAAGATAGGGAGTGAGGAAGGTGGAATGGGAAAGGCAGCAAAAGGAACCTTCAGCTGGAGGAACCTCTGGAGAGTGAGAGGCTTTGCAGGACAGCGGCCTCTCACAGTGCCACCGTGTGGCTTCTGGGGGAACAGCATGGAGCATCTTCCCCTGCTCAGACCCCAGGCAGGATTCTAGACATATTTACACAATGTTGCATTAAAGTGTCCTTGGACAGCTGGTATACTCCCTACACCTGTCTACCACTGGGCCATAGAAAGAAAGAACTAGAATGTGTGTTTTTTAGAGAGGAATACTCACTATATGGAATGGAGCTGAGCTCTGGGATCAAGCCTTTTGATGGTGTTTCAGTCTACACTCAAAGTTTTCCATGATATCTTAAGCAGACAGGAGCCCAGCACATCAGAGCTGAGTCCAGGCCCCAGACCTAAAGAATCAGTCCCTAGGTTGGACATCTATAGGCTTCAACCACAGTGCTCTGGTTCTGCTTCAGCAAGAAACATAGCATTAGAAGGCAATGCTGGCCAGGCATATGGAGCACACCTGTAATATCAGCACTAGAGGGGCTGAGGCAGAGAGGATAGCTGCAAGTTCCAGGCCAGCCTGTGCTACATAATGGGTGCATGGCCAGCCTGAGCTACCTATGTAGAGAAACCCTGTCTTTACAGTAAATTTTAAGAAGTGGCCTTGGGGAGAACAATACAGAAGCTGTGCACAAGTGAACCTGCAAGTCCATTGTACCTGAGTCCTTCATTCCTGTTCTCTGTGCTTTGCTACAGCCCCAAAGAGAGGGGACACCTACTGGAGCCTTGTTAATGATTACTGAGGAACAGCATTCTTTGGGGGACATGGCCATCTGTTTGGGAAAGGCACAAGGAAAGCAGAGGTAATAGGTAACACCATGCAAAGAGAGTCCTAGACTATGACACAGACAGGAACCAGGAAGTGACCACGTGCAACCTCACACTTGACCCTGGGCATGGATGTAAAGGTCACAGGCTAGGAGGCCCCACACCTATACACTTCCTCTTGATCTGCTCCTCTAACCTACTGCATAGTCACAAAACACCAGAACCATGAGCTGCTGTGGCTGTTCAGGGGGATGTGGC
>NW_023413134.1:0-25279 GCF_903995425.1 Onychomys torridus
CAGTTTGATTCTTCTGCCTAACCTTATCCTGCCTTGCCATAGGCCAAAACAGCTTTATTATCAACCAATGACAGTCATGCAAATTCAGAGCATACAGCAGGACCACCCCACAGCAGGGGTCTTTGATCTACTGTGGGGACCTCTAAGGCAGTAGGAGGAGGTTCCAAGACTGTCCCAGTGAACTGTTATTCCAAGTCCGTGAATAGGCAGATAGCATTTTTTAAGTGATGCCCTGTTGAATGTAACTGAATACTATATTCTTCTGAAAGATTCCAAGTACATAAACATAGTAGGAGCTTTGAAAAGCCTGATATTTTCTAAAAACTTCTCTCTCTAGCCTACAACTCCACTTTTCACCATTACAAAGAGTTGCTACTTTCAAAGAAAAAGTGTAAGCACAATGGTTAAGAAACCACTCAACTAAGGAATTTGCCAATTAGGAGCATTGGAGTCTCCAGGTGGGCATATTTATGATGTTTCTAGTGGGATGTTAAACTATAAAAGTATGATAAGCCACTAACTGCAGTTAGATCTACTGGTGTGTTACAGCCAGCTCATTCTGGTTTATAAGAATCCATGTTAAGTGTATAGAAATATTGCCAGCAGGTTATTAAAAACATCATTCATTAGCCAGACAGTGGTGGCTCACGCCTTTAATCCCAGCACTCAGGAGGCAGAGGCAGGCAGATCTCTGAGTTGGGAGGCCAGCCTGGTATACAGAATGAGTTCTAGGACAGCCAGGGTTACACAGTGAAACCCTTTCTTGAAAAAACCAAAAACCAACCAACCAACCAACAAACAAAAAACCCAAAAACAACATCATCATTATTGAAAATCAGATCATATGAAACTGTGATTAAATGCATTTGCTAAGTGACAAGGCTAATAACTGTCTGGCGTTCATTGAGGGGTCCTTATTTTTACCATCGTCTGTGTCTGTGGGCTTACTAGTGTCTGTCAACCTTGTACTGTACAGATATCACCAATGCTGAGCCATGGGACCTTCACTGCCCACTCTCCATTCAGCTATACCGTGCTGGGTAGCCATGAACCCAGCAAATACTGAAACTTGGGGCTTGATTGATCATTTGGTTGGCTGTCTAGACTTAAGGGTATGATAGACAAAATAGCTACAATAAATATTCAACTTAGAACCTGCCATTCTATAGCCATTTCACTGTGGATAGCATACACACATTGCACCCATGCATGCACCTGCACATACACACACATGCATACACTGAGACAGTATTCTTCATAATTCAGAGCCATAAATTAATTTCTCTGAGAAATTGCTCACAGCATTAACAAAGGTGAGGTGAGAACACGCAGGCTGCCAAAGCTGAAAGTAGTTTCAGTTTTCATTATTTCACATGGGTGAGAAATTATTTACTAGGATAATATAATAGGTTACATATCATAGCAATGATAATAAATTTATTGGGAAAGAGTTAAAGACTGACACATTGCTCGATTTGCTAAAGCCGCAGTCCTATTACAGCCCTAGCTGGCAGCAGAGACTAGAGTCCCATAAAAGTCAATGACAGCATTATGTAAGAATCAATGGGGCCATATGGAATTTACAGTAAAAAGTATTAATATTTATTCCTGCTTGGGGATTGTGGAATACATTGTTTAGATCAGTAAATTGAGAATAAACACATAAGCATGTACATTGCACTTGTTTCCCTGGAGAGCTGATTGTGAAGCCCCAGCCCAGCACATGGATGGTCAGACGCATCTGTTCAATGGTGACTCTGTTCTATGGTTATCTTGCTTTAGGACCCTGCAGATGTCATCTGCTCCAAATATCTCCACATATGGGGAAATATTGTCTATTGAAAGGATCACAATTAATGTTTCTTTTAGTTTGTTTCACCACATGGAACATTTACTGTGTATGGAGAAGCGTTCATTAAATCACAGTCTTAAAATTCCAAGAAATGTTTTACAATCTTTACATTTAACCTCACTTATTTTGAATTCAGACTAAATTAATATCAAATTCACCATCTTAACCATTTCAAGGGGATATTATTCTGTGGGTTTAGTATTCTTGTGGTATTACGTAGCCTAGTTTGTGGTATTACTACCTAGTTTCCCCAAGAGACCTTGGACCATTAGCGGTCACTCTCTGTTTCTTCTTACAACCCCAACCTGTCAAGTTTATCTGCTGTCTCTTTGGGTTGATCCATTCATCCTCTCAGAGCAATAGTGTCCTGTCGTGTATGGCTACTTATGTCTGATTTCTTCTGCTTCATTTCTTGAGGTTTCCGAGTTTCACCAAGCCAGAGCATACTACGTTATTCCTTTTCTACTGATGAAGAGTATTCCATTGGGTGACTATACCACATTCTTTGTTCAGCTGGTACACAGCATTAGGTTGTGCCTACCACTAACTAGCATGAATACGTTTCATTCCTATGTAAGTTCCTGTCTGCACATGGTTTTGGTTCTGTTGGGGATGGAATTTCTGGGTGATCTGTAAATGACTAGCCTGTTTCTGCAGTGGCCGGTCCACTGTGCATTCATTAGGAAGATGTTTCCCTTTCAGGCTGTAGTCTTGGGCTCAAGACAGCTAAGTGACCCTCAAGAAGTCATGGTAGAACAGAAAACTCACCCTCTCCACCTACATCGTTCCAGAGATCCACCCATAGGCGAATGTACTTTTTCTGTCATCCAATAGGAAAGTAGTCATTTTAACAAAAAGTTCAATATTGGTAAAAGGATGAGTCTTCAGAAACTCTGAATTAATCATAAAATCCAAGCAGTCAAAACCTACCTCCTTAGGTATTCATTGAGCCAGTTTCACAGATTTCTGCTCTGCTGAAGCTAACTCCTCCAGCACCACTAGGCCTGAGTGCTAACACTCTGAACAATGTGGGTGCTGGACAAGGGCATTTGAAGGAACCGTCTGGGCCGTGAGCCTTGATTCCCCTGACCTGCTGTCCACCCCCAACCCCACCCACACCCTATCCACCCCCTCCCCCCACACCTCCCACCCCACCCTATCCACCCCCTCCCCCACACCTCCACCCCACCGTACCCCAACCCCACCCCAGCTCCTTCCTCCCTTTGCTCTGCTTCACCTACTGCAATTCCCAGCCTTTCTCTGAGAGGGGCTTCTCCAGTCTGACTGCTTCCAGCTTCCCATTCCTTCTCCTGGAGTCGTCCCCGCCCCCCCCACTCCACTCAACTATCCGACCAGGACCTTCTCACACCACTGGGCTGGTGTGAATAACACTGGTGGTTTCTCACAGTTCACAGGAACACTCTGGGGGGCCTTCCTGATTTGAGCTCCACTGACCTCACTCACTTTCCACCAGGCCCAAAGGACCACAAGTCTATCAGCATGCCCGTCACCGCCACGCTTTCAAGATTTTAACAGGTTGAAATACAGTACTGAAAGCCTCCTGTGTGCAGGCTGGGGATTCAGATGAAAACATTTCCTTCTTGCAAAACAGAAAGTCACAATTACCAAGTTCAGTGAGAGCTTCATTAAGTGACTTACAACAATAGAATGTTCAATTTAAAGTGGAATCTGACTGAATTTGGTATATTTAGAAGGGCAGAAGGAGAGCAGAGTAAAACACGATTTTCTCTAGGAATGGTGAGTCAAAGGCTTCACACAGGATGGGCTCCCAGAGTAGGGCTTTAGCAGATGAAGAGGAGTTCACCAAGTAAACACAATGGAAAAGCTGACAAAGCAGAGGAGACAGCTTCTGACACCTTTAATCCCAGCACTCAGGAGGCAGAGGTAGGTGGATCTCTGTGAGTTCGAGGCCAGCCTGGTCTGCAAAGCAAGTTCCAGGACAGCCAGGGCTGTTACATGGAGAAACCTTGTCTTGAAAAAACAAGGAAAAGAAAAGAAAGAAAGGCAGGAAGGGAGGGAGGGAGGGGAGGGAGAGAGAAAGAGAGACAGAGAGAGAAGAGAAGAGGAAGGAAGGAAGGAAGGAAGGAAGGAAGGAAGGAAGGAAGGAAGGAAGGAAGGAAGGAAGGAAGGAGAAAGAAAGAAAAGAAAGAAAGAAAGGAAGAAAGGTAGGAAGGAAGGAAGGAACGAAGGAAGGAAGGAAGGAAGGAAGGAAATACAGGTGGCAAAAACCAAAGGTGCGTGCGGGAACTCCTGGACATCTCTAGAGCTCTGAGTGGAAGAAGTCAAGACAAGCTGAAGGAGAAAAATCTGTGTGTAGCAAAGACGCCGACGGGACCAATCACTGACTCTGTACTTCACCCTTTAAGCAACAGGGAGTTGTCAGGCAAGGAAGGACTATCGTGTTTGTCTGAAACAGGAGGCAATGAATTGGAAGTGGATTTTTGAGGGTCCCCAAAGAGTGGCAGCAGCCCGGCGGTGGCGGCGAACACCTTTGATCCCAGCATGAGGCAGAGGCAGGCGGATCTCTGTGAGTTTGAGGCCAGCCTGGTCTACAGAGCGAGATCCAGGCAAGAGTGAGCCATTATATAGAGAAGGACTGCGTGTGCATGCCAGGGATGGGGGGTGAGCGGCAGCAAGGAGGCTCTCACCTCAGAACCAGGCGATGAGCAGCTGCCCGAAGCATGGAGGTGGGGACCCACTTGTTTTTTCTTTCATGGCAAAGCTCCCAGCGTGGGGATGTGGGGGCAGGGATTGGCATGGCCCTTCCGTTCTCTAGCACCCACGATAGACTTGTGCACTGCTCTATGTAATGAGCGCTCTTGTAATTGGTGTGTCTTTGCCCGCCCTCTGTGGAAGTACTGATGATCATCCGTCCTCAGCATTCAGACTGTGCCTCTCAAACGCTGAGATGCATGCAGGCTTTGTTCCGTGGGTCTGGGTGGAACGGAGAGTCTGCGGTTCTTTCTTTGGGGGCCGTGGCTAGAACCCAGGACACTGTGCCTACTAGGTGAACACTGCCGCTCGGCTACATCCTCGCCACAGCAGTGTGCTTCTGTCCAGCTCCCAGGCGTCCGACACAAAGGACACTTGTTGCCTGGACAAGCGCTGCTCCTGGAGAGGAGGTTCCCAGTGCACATCCCACTTCCAATTCCTGGAATTTACAAAAAGGATTCCACATCCTGTGGTCCCCGGGTTCCCAGTGAAGAAGAAAGCTTTGGTGAAAAGTCCCCTTCTCCAAACTGCTGGTGTTGCATGGAAATTCACCAAACTGTGCGGTCAGACAGCCCATCCACATCCTTGCTCTGGACACTGAAGAACCAGAAAGAGCCAATCAGGCTTCGACATGCTAATGAATGTCCTCAGCGGCCTCTGAATAATTGATCAACAGAACTGTTCAGTGTTTGCTGCTCTCGCTCGCTCTGCTCATTATGGATGATGATTCACTCAGTTCTAGGGAACACATTGTTCCAACGTCTAACTCCACTTCCCTTGCTGGCTTTTTTTTTTTTTTTTTAATAAAAAATATGCACCTGTGGAACTCATACCCATGCAGCTGTGCCTGGAATAGAAATGAGGGAATTCATTTGTGTTCCACAGCCTACAATGGTAGTAACCTCTCAGGGCCCTGCCAAGCTTTGGGAATGACTCTTCCTCAGAGAGGAGGAAAGAGATAGATTGTGTCAAGCCTCTGCTGGCTGGGGAGACTGCAAGAGCAGGCTGAAGTGAAAAGAGACCATCTCCCCAGTAAAGCTTGCTATTCACTAGGCTAGGCAAAGAAACCATTGGTAATAAATTGTATGCCTGCATTTCAGGCTGTGCATTTGGGAGCTAATTTGGTGTGACCAAGTTTCTGTTAGTCATGTGTCCCTGAGTGCTTAAGGAGACCCTGTGCATTGGAACCAAGAACAGTTTGATCTTGCTCTCAAAGCCTGATGCTTCAACAGCTACTGTGACTTGCCTAGAACCCAACCTTGACGACTTCTCTGTTTCTTCTTTCCACCTTGTCCTCTCAATGAAAGGATGTCTGTGTTCTATAAAATCTCATAAAACCAAGTCTTTTGCTGAGTGTTCCTGCAGTGGTTGACACACTTGGCGCCTGGACAGATCGAGCCTAGATGAAATCTTAGCCACAGGAGAAGGCCACAGTCAAAGATACGAAAGTCCCTTCTTTGTCCTTCAAGAATGAAAGAGACAAGCGGCCCAGCAAGCCTAATTGTGTCAAGTTCCAGGGGCAAACTCCAGAAAATATCATCCCTTCCTTAGTCTTGAATCCTGCTCCAGTTCCCAGAAATGAGTGCAAGTCAGCCCAGTCTCAGAGGACAGTCTGGAAGGGTGGGCGTGGTTCTCTTCTGTGCCTCTCTGGCTAGGCGGTAGATGGAATTGAGCTCTGGGTGGGTCTTCCTTAGAAGACTAGAATTCTCCACCAGACTGTAATAAACCAGCTCCTGGGGAACCTTGGGATTCATGCTGGTCAGCTCTGGTAGGGCTGGACTGACTGATGAGAACACTGCTGTCATCCCTCACAGTGAGGCTGGCCACATTCTTAGGGCTTCAGGAGTCAGTGTCCTCAGAGGGCGGAGAGAGGAGGCGGGCTCAAGGATCTTCGCTTCAATGCTTTGTTGTGAGCTTGCCAATCACAGGTGGAATGAAGGAGCTGGAACACTGATAATAATCCTTCTTTCTTTGACTCTTCCAGCACTGTGAAACTTTGGCCCAGCTGGGTCCTCTCATGGCCCTCTCTGACGTGCATTGGGAAGATACAGCCTCTCTTTGTCTTTTGCCTGACCCTGGATCTCCAAGTGACCAAGGATATCGACACAGACTCTTCCATTCCCACCCCCATTGTTGCTTGGAAGCCCAGCATTCCCTTGAAAGCAGAGAGGCGTCCTGTGTGTGCACACACAGAGGAAGTGGGGTGGACAAGGAGGAGACCAGAACACACTCTAGATAGGGAGGACAAACCACATGATGCAAGGGGTCATTCCTCTACAGCTCACTCAGTCCTGGGGTGAAGCCAGAACTGCCCTGGCCAGAGAGAGAGAGAGAGAGAGAGAGAGAGAGAGAGAGAGAGAAGAAGAAGAAGAAGAAGGAGGAGGAGGAGGAGGAGGAGGAGGAGGAGGAGGAGGAGGAAGAGAGAGCCTCGCCGGAACTTAGAAAGGTGGACTACAGATCCCAGGGTTGCAAGAGGACTTACAGTCAGTGAGCCATCCCCCACCTGACATCCAAGTCCCAGCTCCCCCATCTTGCCCTAAGAGTGCTGCCAGGTGTGCTTGATTAGCTGGATCCCTCTGGATCCTCTGAGAATCAATGTTGGGGAAGGACAGAGTAAGCAAAGGTCTCTCAGTGGAGACACCTGAAGGGAAGGAGTATTATATGAGAAGAGCCATCTCCAAGGCCATCTCCAAAGTGCAAGGACGACCCCGGGTGAAGCACAGACCAAGCTGGAGTGAGCTTCCCGGACTGGCACACAGCCCACAGATGAGGAGCGATTCAATAACGTCCTTGTGGGGTGGAGCTCCGTGAACTCCAGTCAGCTAGCGAAGACATCCTTCATTTCCAGAAATGAGTCTGCCAAAACTCACCACCCAGAGCAGAAAGCCACCTCGGGGTGGGTGGGGGTGGGGTGGGGGTGCGCTTATGCCCTCAGCTAGATGCAGTAATGGTGTGCTCCGCCCTTCCTACCCAAGTCTCTGTGCATCGCAACAGTGGGCGCTGGCCTGGCTCAGGCTCCTGGCCTGGCTCAGGCTCCTGGCCTGGCTCAGGCTCCTGGCCTGGCTCAGGCAACCTTCCTCCCAGAATAGGGAGAAAAGACCACAGGATGCGAGCAGCACAGGATAGAGCAGTGTAGAGAGGCCAGACCTGGAAGCCAGGAGAGCAGACATTCACATGGCTGCGCTCTCTGGTTCCTGGGGCGGCCTTTAGACCAGTGCACAAATCCAGGGATTGCAGACTGCAACATGACCTGGTCCTGAACAACAGGGGAGAAGCAGATGCCGGATGTGCTGCATTTCACTTTCACCCCAAATTTAGCTCTGCTCAAATTATCAAGCAACCTTCTGGGCACGGTGGTGCACGCCTGTAAGCCCAGGCACACCGGAAGTAAAGACATGGGGATTGAGAGTTGAAGGCCAAGCTGGGCTACATAGCAAGACCCTGTCCCAAACATAATAATAACAAACAAAACACTGAAAAACAAAAATCCAACCAACCGAGTTAAATGCTCAGTCGTTTTTTCCTGAAGTCTGTTCCCATTTGGCACCTAGCCCCAGGTGACCCTTAAATACCAATCGGAATGGGGGAGGAAGGCCGGATGGGAACAAAAATTTGAGAGGCTCACTGATTTCAGATGCCTCTGCTGTCCTTTTTCTGTGACAACAATAGCAATTGGAAGGCACTTGGAAATAGCTACTGTGGATAACCCTGAGGAAGTGGCTAAAAATACCATAAAATTGTCAAGTGTTGCAGTGATTCTTAGTGACAGTCACTAACACCTTCTGGGCACGGCCTTTGGTTTATCTGGAGTGCCTGCATTTGCCTGGGGCTCTGCTAGATTACCACGAGCCTTCATCCCTGCTCTCTGGTACCTAATGCCATCCTTAAGATGAGGCTGGGTGCTGTCATGGAAAACACTTACAGCTGGTGGCCCAGGCTATTTTCAGTTTGAGACTGGCAGGTGCATCCTCTGAATCTTGTGGCCAGGCTTTGATGTAACTATATTCAGGGATTTCCAACATCCATACAACACACACACACACACACACACACACACACACACACACACACACACGCCATGAAAACCAAAAGCCACCTGGGGGCAGCTTCTGATGATAGACCATGGATTTTTTTTTTCACACTCAATTCTCCATTCGATAATGTGAGATCTGAACCTGAGAAGTACTGAAGAGAATAAATCTGCCTTCTCCTGTTTCCTGTGTGTTCTATGGCAATGTTATGTGCTGCTCAACAAGAAGGAATAAAGGAGGAGCTTTAAAAGGCAGAAGGCATGTCTTAAAGTGCATCTTCTGTTCTAATAACAGACCAAAGGTCGATTCAAGTACACAGAAAATGCATTTATAGGAAAACAATGATTTGTATGCGTAGGGGATGCATGTTTATGTGGGTGCATACGTGTGAGGGGTGCATACACTTATGAAGGCCAGAGGTCAACCAATGTGTGTCACTCCTAAGGAGCATCCACATCGTCTTTTGAGACAGGGTCTCTTATTGCTAGAGATCTGTGAGTAGTCTAGGCTGGCCAGAAAAATCTCGAGGATTTTCAGCTCTCCATCTCCACAGAGCTTGGATTACAATTACATGGCACCACACCCAGCTTTTTCTCACGGGTTCTGGGGATTGAATTTAGATTTCTATGTTTGTGTGACAAGCACTTTACTGACTGAGGCTTCCCCCCGGCTCTAAAATGTTTTAGTTTTTTAGTTTTTGACTTTTGACTTGTTTGTTTCTCTCTCTCTCTCTCTCTCTCTCTCTCTCTCTCTCTCTCTCTCTCTCTCTCTCTGTGTGTGTGTGTGTGTGTGTGTGTGTGCATTTTAATGGTATCTTTTGCAATCAATCTGGCCAAATTTCAGAAACAACCAGTTGAAGAAAAGCCACCACAAAAAGAGTACCTCCACTTTGGTGTCATTGATATGATGTTCAAACACCAATTCACAGTAGACATCAGAGTCGAGGGTGTCTAGGGCAAGGCAAAGGCTGAATTCACTGGAAAGGACCATACCAGGGAATGTCCTGGTATGGCCATTCGACGAAATTATCCATCTTGAGATGGAGACCTGGTTCAGCACATTCAGCAGTGAGTGCTGAGTGTACCCCACCCTCCCAAAGCAATCAGGACATTTTTCTCAAAACATTGCTAGACTGACTGAAATTGACCAAAGAAAAAGAAATTCAAACTGGAAGTTCACATCTGATATATTGGGTTTTGTTGTTTGATTTTTGATGTTTTATGTTATTGTTTTGTTCTTGGTGCTGGGCAGGCACATGACCACCGAGCCACATCCCTAGCCACCACCCCCACGTGCCTTTCTCAAGCCCTCGTGGGATCTGTTCTGAATTGACGAGTACCACAATCATAGGGGCTGCCGTGGCATATGGACTTTAATCCACCTGTAGCTAATGCCCACACAGACCTATGCTAATCTGTACCACCACACTCGTCCTGGCTAGTCTTAGGTCAGCTTTACACAAGCTTTGGTCATTGAGAGAAAGGAACCGCAAATGAGAAATAAGCATCCGGCTGTAAGGCATTTTCTTAATCAGTGGTTGATGGTAGAGGGTCCGGTCCTTTATGAATGGAACCATCCTGGGGCTAATGGTTCTGGATTCTATGACAAAGCAGGCTGAACAAGCCGGCAAGCAGCACTCCTCCACTGCCTCTGCATCAGCTCCTGCCTCTAGGTTCCTGCCTTGTCTGAGTTCCTGTCCTGACTTCCTTAATTATGAACAGTGCTGTGGAAGTGTAAGCTGTATAAACCCTTTCCTTCCCAACTTGCTTTTGGTCATGGGGTTTTATCACGGCCAGTAGAAACCCTAACCAGGACAACATTTAAAGTACACCAGGCCGAGCCTAAGTGAATCCTACTTTTTAAAAACATGTGTCCAATACTGAAGACTGATATGCCAAAAGAAATGCAAATGTTATCATTGTTGAATATCTAGTTCACAAAGTATTCAGGTAAATAAATGTTATTTATGCATGTATTTATTTTCTGGTGCTGGGAGTGGAACCCAGGCTTTACACACATGCTCTACCACTGAGCTTCAATTGCAAACCCAAGTATTCTTGTTGATATGATAAATTCCCCCGTGCTCGTGTGCTGGGTCACAATAGTCTTTTGGGTGGCTGTTTCATGTCAAACTCAACACCGAAATCTAAGGAAAACACTTCTCCTAGAGTTGACCTGAGCCCCTGCTTCAAAGGGAGACAAGATCAAGCATTAGAGTGTAGTTATCCCAGCTGGGCAGTGGTGGTGCAATCCTTTAACCCCAGCACTTGGGAGGCAGAGGCAGGTGGATCTCTGTGAGTTCGAGGTCAGCCTGGTCTACAAAGCGAGTTCCAGAACAGCCAAGGGTATTACACAGAGAAACCCTCTCTTAACCCCTCCCCACAAAAGAAATACAGTTATCCCGGCTTTTCCTGTATTTATTTTCTATATAGAACAGAAAAAGAATTTATACAGTGTTGTACAGTGTGATCTGTTTATCTCATTACCCATGGTCATATTTCTTTATTTTTAAAATAGCATCTTGCTCTGTAGCCAAAGCTGACCACAAACTCACTGTGATCCCCCTGCTTCAAGTGCCTAAGTACTAGATTTATAGGCTGACCCACACCCACCCCCGCTAATGCCTGGCTCCATGTTCATCTGCCCAAAATTGTGTATTGGCTTTTTTTTAAGCTGTCTGCACCACACACCTGTACTTATTTAATCAGTCCCCTCCTGCTGAATAGTTAGACTTTTCACAAACTATCATCATCACAAACTGTTACGATTAGTATCCTTCTGTTAGGTTGAATCATTTGAAATGACCATATTTTTATACATCAAAATCGGTCAAATAGAAGCAAATTTGTGGGCTTCATGCTATACATTGCCCTCTCTGTTTGTTTCTTGACGTGGGATTAGATGCTTTTTTAAAAACCTTGAAGGCTGTTAGTACCTCATTCTCCTAAAGAGTGCACGTTTACCCTGCGCTCACTCCCCCATGCCCTAGACAGTAAGCAAAGCTTTCAGTTTCTGAATCTATTAGAAAACCAACCTTTGGAGTTTAGCTTTTCTTCCTGGCCTCAGTGGTAAGGCTGAACATCTTTCTGTATGCACACTGCACCCAAGGCATCCCTCCACAACCCTCCAACTTCCATTTGTACAAAGGAAATCAAATCTGATTTTGAAAGTCCGAGATCGTTGCCTGGATGAAAACGCCCTTTACAGGAAGCAAGAACGGGCTGGGCTCTTTTACTGCCTTCTGATTTCTATCAGTGTCTGTTCCCCGGCACACAGACATGCGTTGTTTGCCCAGAGTGAACTTCTTTGACTAACGTCTTCTGTTTTCTGAATTCCAGTTGTTTAGGCAATCAGCTGGGCTCTGCAAGGAAGGGTAATCTCTCACCTATAGGTAGGTAGTCAGCAAGGCCGCCTCCAGCCACCAAGTCGCCTGGCTGCCAGCAGAGGGCCTGGCAGCTCTGTAGGCTCCCTGACCCGCCTCCATTTTCTCATCCTAAATAAGCCTCATCTTTCCCCAGCACAGAGAGGCAATTGCTGGCTTCTGCTCAGCCAGACTGACTTACTGGATTAAAGTCATTTGGCTTCCACCATAGCAATTAGTATGCAAATTACCGGTATATTACCTGCCTAGCCATAAATTACATTCACAAACTCAATATTCACAGATGCAAACATACCAGTGTGGATAATTTTTCTGTTTTTCAGTAGATTGTAGACCGGAGCAATTCATCACCTTATTGAACCATAACACATTAAATCAACAGTTGAGAAATTAAGCATTTTTCAAAGCATTTTGTTATGCATTTATTTCTTTCAGCAAGCAATAAAGCAGAACATTAAATATGTGGTGTGTCTCTGTGGACTAAATGGCCCGTGGATACATTTAATCCTAAAATAGTTCTTTTGTAACTTAAAAGAAAAAAAAGGAAAATCTATGTTGTAATACAACCTACTGAGTCCTTGACATCATTAGAACCACATACTTTCTTTTTGAGTTGAGGTCCCAGAAGTGTGAAAAATCATTAATCCTGATATATAGTTGATGCTAACACTGTTCAGTAATGGGGACATGTCTGGTCCCAAGGATTTGAGCTGCATCAGCTGTTACCAAGTCTTACAGCAAAGCATTCAATATTGGGCATTAGTTCGTTAAATTAATTGTACCCAACTTTGTGGGGGTTTTGCCAGTGTTGAGTAAATAACCTATTGAGTCTTTTTTACTGAACGGGTGCCGGGGTGAGTTCAAGTTGAGGTGGGCAAGTTCAAGTCTGATGATACAAGGTCATTCTTCTCCATTCTTTCATGAGGTAAACTGAACCTGCGTTCTCTGTCAGGACAGTGACATGACCTCTGACCCCAGATGGACTCAACGGTGGTTAGAGATGCTGCCCCTCAGCTCAGCAGCAGCTGATGGACCCATGCAGAGATTCTGTCCGTAGGGCACTAGGCACTCTCCTAGTGTTTGGGCTACATCCATCTGGCAAAAAGACCTCCAGGGACTTTGGGAGAGTACAAAATTCTTCCCTCCAAGACCCGCCTGTACACTCCCACAAAATAAAAGGGGCCCTGGTTCCAGACTCTGACACTGCTGTGCAAGTGATCAAAGAACAGGCAATCTGAGAAAGTTCACTAGAGATGGCTCATAAGACTATCCAAGAGAGACTCAATTTCAGAGGTGCAGGTAGAGTGAACTACAAATCCACCACACAGCTCATGTCTTACACTAGCTGTTTGACTTTGAAAAGTATTTGAGTTGCACAGGCAATACTATCCCTCAAACCAAACCACACAGTCCCCTGTAGAGATGGGATAGACTAGCAGTGTGCTGAGACAGCCTGTGCCTGTGGTGTCACATCTAGGAATCCATATCACCAATCCAGACTCAGAGAAGAGCCCCTTTGGGCCTGCTTTTCCCCTCCAACGAGCTCACACCTTTCTCAAGGGAGCTCACTCACACCTTCAGAGGTAATAAATAATTTTCAAAAGTCTCCCCACAAACTGAGGCAAAAGGAAAAAAAAAAGAGGGATAGTGCTGTCCCCTGTGGCCTCAGTAAAGGAGGTAACACTCAGACTTCCTCCCAGGGGAGGAGGCTCCACGTAGTGCACCCCAGAAGGAAGAAGGGAGAACTCAGAGCATCACCTGGAGCTGACAGCCGGTGTTCATTCACATGACAATACAGCCATGTGACACTACAGGAGGGCTGTCACTGAGCACACAGCTGTGTGTCACCCAGCAGAATGCTCATGTGCACATCAACAAAGAATCTCAAAAAGATTTTAAAATGCCTTCTTTAAGAATTTATTTGAGAAGGATAAAGAAAAGGAGAAGAAGAAGAGGAGGAGGAGGAGGAGGAGGAGGAGGAGCGTGGCGGCGAACGTCTTTAATCCCAGCACTTGGGAGGCAGAGGCAGGCAGATCTCAGAGTTTGAGGCCAGCCTGGTCTACAAAGAGAGTTCCAGGATGGCCAAGGCTACACAGAGAAACCCTGTCTTGGAAAACAAAAAACAAAAAACAAAACAAAACAAAAGCCAAAGAATTTATTTGTTTTAATTGCTTTAATTGTGTGTGTGTGTGTGTGTGTGTGTGTGTGTGTGTGTGTGCGCGTGCGCACGCACACGTGCGTGCTCATGTGACTTCAGGTGACTGTAGAGGCCAGAGGCATTGGATCTCCTGGAGCTAGCATTGTTGTGAGCTGCCTGATGTGACTGTTGGAAACTGAACTCAGATCCTCTGGAAGCGCAGTGACCGTTTTTTAACCGATGTGCTATCTCTCTAGCCCCTAAAACAGCTCCTTTATACAACCTGATTATTAATATGGACTTTTAAGTCTGAGCAAAAACCTTTACTTATCAAGAGTAGCACTTATTTAAAAATTAAGTATTTTAATTGGCAAGTAAAACTATGTATTTACAAATGTGTGTATTTATCATATATAGTGCAATATTTCAAATATGTCCTATGTCTACACTGTGGAATAGCTATGTGAAGCTGGTAAGATATGAATTACCCACAAAGACTCGATAATCTGTAGGTGAGGACACGTAAAGGCCTTCCTTAGTGAATTTCAAGTCTACAATACATTGTCACTAACACTGTTATCACATAGGACAATAGATCAGTCTAACTGAAAGTTTGCGTTATTGACCAACCTCTTCTCAGTCAGCTCCAGGCCCTGGTTACTGGTGATTACCAGTCTACTCTCTGCTTCTAAGAGTTCAGCCTTTGCTGGAGTCCACAAGTGAGATCAAGTGGCTTTTGTCTTTCTCTGTCAGGCTTATTTCACCTACTATAATGCTCTCTGGGTTTGTTCATATTGTCACAAAAGATAGGATTCCCTCACTGTGTCTGTATACTACATTTCCTATATCCATACTTACTCTATTTCCTTTTGAAACACACCCGGCAGTGAGATTGCTGCTCTATCTTAGCTTTTTAAAGGAATCCCCATACTGTTTCCCACAACAGACGTGCTAATTCACAGACCCACCAATGGTACCCAAGTGTTTCCTTTCCCGTCATTCACCTTCTGATGCCAACCATTCAAACAGGTGTAAGGATTAGTTCATTATGGTTTTGATTAGCACTTCTGTGATAGCTGCACATGCTGTTTCTTTGTTTCATGCACCTGATGGCCCTTTGTATGTCTTGTTTTGGAAAATGTTTGGTTTTGTCTTTGATGAGCGACGCTGGTTGTCAATCTGACAGGATCCAGAGCCACCTAAGAGAAAAATGCTTGGGCCAAGTGTGAAAGCCAGTTTCTAGAGTGGGTTAATTGAGGTGGGAAGACCTACCATAAATAGAGGCAGAAACATTCCATATTAGTCAAGGTTCTCTAAAAGGAAGAGAACTGATAGAATAAATATATACTATATACTATACTATATACTATACTGTATATTATATAGTGCACAGTACTATACTATATAGTGTGTGTGTGTATATATATGGTATATGGTATAGTATATAGTATAATATATTTATTAAACTATATATAATATATTTATTATAGTATACAGTATATTATATATATTCTATATTATACATTATATGTTATGTGTTATCTATTATCTATTATCTGTTATCTATTATCATTATCTATTATCTATTATCTATTATCTATTATCTATTATCTATTATCTATTATCTATTATCTATTATATATTATATATTATATATTATATATTATATATTATATATTATATGTTCCCAGAGAGCTACTGCTCTTCAGTCTATGTTGAAATCCTAAAGAACTTGGTTCTAACACCAGCGAAAGACTTCCCCAGCAACAGGATAGATGAACTTTTTCTGTATCCCTTTTTGTGGACCACCACCAGTCAAGAAAGCCCCCCACAGGGGTTATTCTGTGTGGGCTTTAGTTGATTCCAGATGTGGTCAAGTTGACAACCATGGCCGTCTCAGGGTTAGCGTCCTGGACTTCATAGAAAGGAGAGAGGGAGCTGAGCACCAGCGTTCATCTCTGCTTCCCGACCGGGGATGCAAAGGGACCGGCTTCCTCAAGCTCCTCTTCCATGACTGACTGTCCTCTCAGCCGCGAGCCAAATGAACTCTTCCTTCTTTAAGGTGCTTTTCTAGGGCACTTTGTCACAGCTCCAAGGGAAGAAACGAAGGCAAGATCATTTGCCCATTTTTAGCCAGCTTAGCCAGCTTATTTGTTTTCTTGTTGTTGAATTTCTTTCTACATTCTGGATATCCATCTCCTACCATACGTGTGATTTGCACATACTTTCTCCCACCATTAGGTTTTCTGTCCATTCCATCTCTTGGTTCCTGCCCCGTGTGCAGCTTTTAAGTTTACTGTCGTCTTATTTGTCCTTTTTTTTTCATCTTTGCTGCCTGTGACTTGGGGATCAGATCTTTAAAACCAAAGTCTAGTCCAATGTCCCGACGCACCATCTGCCATGTTTTCTTCTATTGGATCTACAGTTCCCAGTGCAGATCTTTATTCATTCTTTGTAGGAAGGACATTTAAGGGGCTGACAGTTGCAATGTGTGGTTTTGAGGTAGTAGATTTAAGAGCAAGACCTAAAGAAAGCACAAGACAGTCCGTAGCACAAAAGCACATGATGGGATCTCCAGAGCTGGGATCAAGTCCTGAATCCATCCTTATAAATTACCTTAAAGGAATGGCTCAGTTGATCTTCGCCCTAGCTGCCTTACAGTTAAATCGAAAAGGATCCACCAGAGCCTTTAAAAATTAAATGAGATAATACATTTTCAAAGCTTTGAGAAGTGCCTGCTATCTAATACCCAGGCCTTATGAGTAGTGATTACTAGCTGTTGTCTCATTGGTCCAATGTGCCTATGAATTCTACACCTGTGGATCCAAGCAACTACGAATTAAAACTATTTCAAGATATTTTTTTCTTGTTATTATTCCCTGACAACACAGCATAATAATATTTGTAGCTCATATACTTCATGGTGGGGATTATAAGCAATCTAGAGATCATTTAAATTATCGGGAGAATGTGCACACGTTATCTGCCAACACTACACTGCCTCACTCGAGGGGGTTGAGAATCCTCAGAAGTTATTTATGTAGAGTGCTGGAATAAATCTCACACAGATACTGAGGAAAAACTGTTACCTTAAATGACAGTGTAGTCTAAGGAAAGGCCAATGGCCAGGCTGTCTATGGTGCTGTATGGGAACCATGCATTTCTCATTGTCCGTTTTGATGGACACCATCCCCTCTTTCTCTCATATGATATTTCCACATCGGTACATACAACTACCATCTCAGGCCTAAAGCACAATCATTTTGACCTTTTCCTTACACCAGTCATGCAAACTCCATCTTTGGTACCATCGGAATTATCATGTGCATGTGCATGCATGTGCGTGCGTGCGTGTGTGTGTGTGTGTGTGTGTGTGTGTGTGTGTGTGTGTGTGTGTGTAGGGTGAAACCTTATCTATCATAGACTGCTTAATTTCTTAGTAACTGTCCTAAGTTTTTATGTCAACTTGCCACAATATAGTGTCATCTGAAAGGAGGAAACCTCAAATGAAAAGATGCTTCCATAAAATCAGACTATAGGCTGGGCGGTGGTGGCACACACCTTTAATCCCAGCACTCGGGAGGCAGAGGCAGGCAGATCCCTGTGATTTGAGGCCAGCCTGGGCTACAGAGTGAGTTCCAGGACAGGCTCCAAAGCTACACAGAGAAACTCTGTCTTGAAAACAAACAAACAAACAAACGAAAAGATCAGACTGTAGGCAAGCCAGTAGAAAAATTTTAAAATTAGTGATTGATGTGGGAGGGTTCAGCCCATTGTGGGTAACACCATGTTTGGTCTGATGGTCCCAAGTTCTGTAAGAAAGCAGGCTGAGCAAGCCGTAGGGAGCAATCCAGTAAGCAGCTCCCCTCCATGGCCTCTGCTTCAGCTCCTGCCTCCAGGTTCCTGCCCTGTGTGAGCTCCTGCCCCAGATTCCCTCAGTGATGTACTGTTGCCTGGGAATACAAGCAGAATAAACCCTTCCCTGCCCAAGGTGCTTTGGTCATGGTGTTTCATCCCAGCAATAGAAACCCTGACTAAGACAGCACCTTACTTATCATTCTAGCTGTTTGCCATATTAGTTACATTCTCCAGTAATAAGTGGTACACCTCTTCAGGTAAAGGAGCAAATTTATAAGAGTTCTTCTCCTGGTTCAGGTAGAGACTGACTCCTGTGATAGTAGAAAGAAAAACTAAGTTTAAAAAAAGAAAAGAGCCAGGCGGTGGTGGCGCACGCCTTTAGTCCCAGCACTCGGGAGGCAGAGGCAGGAGGATCTTTGTGAGTTCGAGGCCAGCCTGGGCTACCAAGTGAGTTCCAGGAAAGGCATAAAGCTACTTGACAAAACAAAACAAAACAAACAAACAAAAAAAGAAAAGAAAAGAAGAGATGAGAAGGGAGAAGAAAAAATAAAAATAAAAACTGATCCATACACAAACCAGACTTTCCTATGGGAGTACAAAAAATTAGTTGAAGCAAGAAAGTGCGGGTAAGTGAAAGTCCTGAAGAGCTATTAATGGCTAAGCCGAGAGAGCTGGGTCGGATTCCAGGGGCAAGAGTCTTGGGCGGGGTGACAACAGCTGCAGGAGAAGACTTGCCAAGGACAGGGAGACGTTGCTGGGTCAGAAAAAATATTCGAATCAACAAGGGCCAAAAAGTGTTCGGAATCAGATTACATACTTACAGGTCAATTTCCCAAAGGGAGAGAGGTGGGGGTGGGGGACGAGGCAAGGAAGGAGGGAGGGAGAGAAGGAGGGGGATCCTGAAGATGATGACAAGTGCCTCTGTATGTGTTCACCCCAAAACGAATTAAACACAAACTACGAAAGTGACCATTACCCATCAGTAATAAAGAGACGTAGTAAAAATGTGATAACGAGGTCATTACCTAATTTTAGAGTGTCAAGAAACTTGGATCAGTGTTTTAGAAAAAGAATACAGAGGTTAATAATTCCCAACTTAAAAAAAAAAAAAAAAAAAACGTGGAGGGCTTATGTCGTGTAAAGATCATGTGAACATATCTCCTTAGTATTTTGTGTAGAAAATTTTATCATCTAAGAGTTTCTCTCCCAGGTCTTGGCCCCGCTCCTCTGCTGTGTCAGTGATAGAAGGGACGGGTCAGTGAAGGGAATATCATCACTTCCTCTGCCTGATCCAGGAGTAGGAGTACAGTCCCAAGCTTCTGGAACAGTGGCTAAAGCTTGATATTTTTAGAGGCACCTGGACCAAAAGAGGTCAAAAGCAACAGACGCAAGGTGTAGGCGACTCGTGGTTACTTCCTTTCCTGGTGTCTGCTCACTTTGCAAGTATCAGCCATGGAAGCAGGCCTGGCCTCCCTTCAGATTTGGAAGACGGGCAGGCGATGGCTAGACACGTGGCATGAGCGGATCCTACAAGTTACTGTGAAAGGTTGAGAAGTCATCCTAACTTCACGTCTGTTCACCTGCCTTGTATCATGCTGTTTCCTCTCTGATCGAATGTTCATCATTAGCGTGGACAGATGTGAACTTGCAGAATCCAATATTTCCCAAGAGTCATTCTTCAGAAATGTTATGATAGCAAAGGACATGTTTTATTACCCCAAGGAAAGCATGTGCTGGTGCTGGGGGTATAACTGCTTGGTATGCACAAGTCCCTGGTTCAAGCTCAGGGAGAGAAAGAGGGTGGGGGTGGGGCAGAATTGTCTGTTTCTGCGCCTAACAGTAATTCTGGCTGTCTGCCTCAAGTGAAGGAAGGCAATTTCCAAAAATGGAGACAGATATCAGTATCCTACTTCATGTGAGGATGTGAGGTGTTTCATTAGTGCCAGATAGGGTCACAATAAGAAAGTAGAGATAGATAGATAGATAGATAGATAGATAGATAGATAGATAGATAGATAGATAGATAAGCAACAGAGGGGATAACATGAAAGTCAGGCCATTCATTGCCTTGAGACAAAATGATTCAGATTTTTCTATCTTCCCCCAAAGCTTGTGAGCATGGGAACTCTGTAGTGGTATTGTGTTCCTCAAAATATTGCGCACCCTAATAAACTTATCTGGGGGTCAGAGAACAGAACAGCCACTAGATATAGAGGCCAGAAAATAGTGGCACACACGCCTTTAATCCTAGCATTCCAGAGGCAGAAATCCATCTGGATCTCTGATTTCAAAGCCACACTGGAAACAGCCAGGCATGGTGACTCACGCCTTTAATCCCAGGAAGTGATGGCAGAAAGTAGAAAGGTATATAAGGCATGAAAACCAGGAACTAGAGCTGGTTAAGTTTTTAGGCTTTTAAGCAACAGTTCAGCTGAGATTCATTCTGGATGAGAACTCACAGGCTTCCAGTCTGAGGAAACAGGTCAGCTGAGGAATTGACGAGGTGAGGAAGCTGTGGCTTATTCTGCTTCTCTGATCTTCCAGCATTCACCCCAATAACTGGTCTCAGGTTTGATTTTATTAATAAGACCATTTAAGATTCATGCTACAGAACTCTGTGGTTTGGTTCAAAGGGAAGGAAGAATAAATAGTACACAGAGTAAACGTTCCCCACCCAGGATGCTTTGCTGGAGTTACAGAGAAATGAACCATAATGTCGAGAAAACCAATGTTTGCTTTTCCCTATCTTGAAGAGCTCGAGAAGAGACATGATGGAAGTGGGAAGAGGCAGGGGCTCCAGATATGACTCACTCCTGCCTTTCACTCCTGGCCTGTAAGAGTGGAGATGTCGAACTTATTGAGGGCAGGACATTCTCCCTTAGCTCCCGCCTTGGTCTGTTTTCTGTTGCCGTGACTGCACACCAGAGACCAAGTCACTTACAAGCAAGGGTTTCATCCGTTCATAGTTTTCAAGATCAGGAAATTCAAGACTGAGCCACCACTTCCCAGGGTGGCTCATGACTCAGGTTATCACATAGAAAGAGACTGAGCATAGTCTCTCAGGTCTCTCTTCCTTTTATAAAGTCATCAGACTAGGGCCACACTTAAGGTCTCATTTACTTTTAATCAAACCCCACCTCCATCCATATAACAGCTGGATTAAGTTTCTACCTTCTTAATACACCACAGAAGATGTGTTGATAGGAAGATTCAAACCACAGCAGTTCCATATTGGATTTTTTTTTCTTTTTTTCTTTTTTTTTTTTTTTTTTAAGACACAGTTTCTCTGTGTAATAGTCCTGGCTGTCCTAGAACTCACTTTGTTGTAGTGGGTAGCCATCCCAGCATTTGCCTGGAAGTTCCAACCCCCATTGAGGCTTCGGTAATGGACACGCCCATAAGGCGGGGCTGAGGGAGGAAGCTGAAGACCCAGGATCGAGAGGAGAGCTCTCTCTTGGTTCTGGGACCCTGGACGCTGGAGGTAGACTGAGCAGAGTTCTCCAGAGAACACCGCTGGACTGAGCCATACCTTTGCCAGACCCTACAACCTATCCCTTCATTTGTAAGTTACCCCACAAAATAAACCTCCCTTTTAACTACGTGGAGTGGCCTTAATAATTTCACCAATACTTTGTAGACTAGGCTGGCCCTGAAGTCATTGAGATCTGCCTGCTTCTGCCTCCCAAGTACTTGGATTAAAGGCATGTGCCACTACTACTTGGCTATGTTGGGTTCTTGGATTAGAGGTCAAAGTGCACTGTCACTCAGGGGGGTTTGGTTGGTGCCTTCACTGGATGAACATTGGATTGGGAGCTGGCCACGGGACAAGATGACCTTGAAGCAAGGTTGGAATGAAGCACCAGTCCAGGATACCAGATGGAGAATCCCAAGAAACCCAAGGTTCTGTATCCTATCTGATGGGAGTTGAATCATCACAGGAGAAAGGGCTTGACAGTCCTGGCATGTTATAGGAAAGTCAAAAGAAGGGAACACATCCTAGTTATAAGTAGCAGCTCTGGCACCCAACAGAGTAGTCACGAACAGCATTCCCAAGTCACTGCTTTATAGGTAAATCAAGAACAATCTGAGCAGAAGGAAAGCCATCAAGAGGCCAGCACCCCAGCTCTGGGCAATGTCAGACATATAAGTCTCCCTCCATGAGATAAACTCTTGGGAAAAGAAGGAAATAAAACAACCTTCAGATATTGATTGCTTTTATTTGAATGTAGTTAATTTTGATTTTCTATGCAGTTCCTATTAGTGCCTCAAATTCAAATTAAACAGTGTCAAATACATTAGAAAAGTCAATGTATTAAGAATTGTCAAGGGGAAAAAGTGGAAGCATGTCTCTTTTATTCTCTCCACTCAGCTGAGTTGTGTTATGTGTTAACACTATTGTGTGGTGTCTACCTCCTAACCTGTTGTTTCCATACTACCAATACATCTCATATTACCATATCATTTCTTTAAAAAAATATTGTATCACTGCCATGGGGTCATATAGCTAGTGGTGGAGTGCTTGCAGAGAATTCATGAGTCTATAGGCTGAATCCCCAACATGGCAAAACAATGAATAAATATCCCATCGTATATGTGTCTACATACCACAGAGCACTAGTTTCCAAGGCAATTATAACTGAGAACTAAGGTCTATGATTGATGATGAAAAGATACAGCAAGCTTACAGATAGAACAAAGACACCTCGATGATTTCAATTTTAAAAGAAAATAGAATGAAATTTAAATCATCAAATGGAATCTTACAGATCTACTCAACTCTCAGTCTCTCAGCTCTCATCTTTTTGTTATTTTTTATCCAGACAAGTTTCAACAAATATGGTAATATATACTCAATATGTTCAAGCCTTCTTGCCAAGAAAAGAAAAAAAATAAAACTTCCAAAATACAAAAATAACCTGTCCATGGGGGCCTCCAACCATCACGGCTGATCTTTCATGAGTTCTGAAAAGCAGAAAAACCACAGAAAAAAAAAAAAAAACTAAGCAGGTCACAGTGTTGAGAAATTAAAAGTCAGTGCTGTGAACTTGTCACTGGGGACCTTGACGAGTCCTAGACCACTGTCTGAATAGAGAGCCATGGCTGGCCCTTGCTGCCTTACCAGGACGTTATCATCTAAAACCCACACACTTTCTGTGAACGAGTTCTGTCAGGCTGGCCCTCTGTTGCTCTTTGGCAGTAATAGCAGACTCGTGAGAGTCGTGCTTTAGAAATTCTACATGTGATCTTTAACAAAGTACTTGGTATGATGGATGAGGGGGAAAAATAAAAGCTGAATCCCAGTAGCAAGGATTCAAAACTACTAGTGGTGACAGAAGACACAGAGGTAAACTCTCTGGTGTGGACTGGGGGCTCTGCTCTGGACCTGGTTCTATTTGAATGATTTGAAGGGAACAGTGATGGTGATTGATAAAATCCTCTGTGGAGAAAATGAGGATCCCAAAAGATCTTAGCAGGCTAAAAGGATGAGTATGACCCAGTACAGAGTCAATAGTTCTGCTTTTTGATGGTGGGTCCTCTACATGCCCCTTTCAGGATAAGTCAACAACAAAAGAACACCATCAGCACATAAACAGAACTCCTTGAGCTTCAAGAGCACCTGCTTTGGAGTTTGACATCTTTGGGCAAGTCTCTGCTCATTTGGTCCTCAGCATGGCGGTGATACTGTTAAGGATACTGCCTGCCTTGCTGGGTTGATGTGGGGGACTAAATGAGATGCAAAAGATGTGAAGTATTTAGCACATTGCCTTGCCCATAATAAGCTCTCAACAGATAATAACTATATATAGCTGTACACACACACGGTGGCTTAGCAGGAGCATGTGTGAAAAAGACTTATGGTTTTAATAGACTCCAAGTTCCAAATGAGCCAACGATCTGATGTGGTCTCCCAAAATAACTGATAGGGACTTCAGCTGTCTTTAAAGCGCCATGGTAGGCTGAATAAATGAAGTGACAAATTTTGCCAGACCCTCCCCCCCATGTTGGGTCCCAGTGGGAAACCCCCATTCTGCTCCCACTGTCCCTCATTTAGAGCACATCTTATGCCCTGAAACGGACCTAAGACAAGAGCTTCTCCAGCCTTGCCCATGAAGGACTAGGCTCGTCCAGCCTGGAGAGAAACACTTAAGGGCATCCCGTCACAGCACCTGTTTCAGATATTTTTAGGACTGCCGCATGGGAGAGAAATTAGTGTCCAATGTCCAGCCAACTGATATTTAAAAACAAAAAACAAAAGTCTTTCTCTACAGGAAATATCAGAGGCTTGGAAGAGGAGTCCGTTGAAAAAATAATGAAAGAATTGTTTCATTCTCCTCTGAACAGTGTAGTTCAGCCTGGAGCCTGCTCTTTTTCCTTTCCCTCTTTCTTTCCTTCTTTCTTCCTTCCTTCCTTTCTTTCTTTCTTTCTTCCTTCCTTCCTTTCTTTCTTTCTTTCCTTCCGTCCT
This sequence comes from Onychomys torridus, assembly GCF_903995425.1. Taxonomy (NCBI): domain Eukaryota; kingdom Metazoa; phylum Chordata; class Mammalia; order Rodentia; family Cricetidae; genus Onychomys; species Onychomys torridus. Next base: position 24,457 of record NW_023413134.1, read on the forward strand.
TTCTTTCTTTCTTTCTTTCTTCCTTTCTTCTTTCTTTCTTTCTTTCTTTCCTTCCTTCTTCCTTCTCTTCTTTCCTTCCTTCTTTCTTTCTTTCTTTCTTTCTTTCTTCCTTTCTTCTTTCTTTCTTTCTTTCTTTCTTTCTTTCTTTCCTTCCTTCCTTCTTTCTTTCCTTCTTTCTTCCTTTCTTCTTTCTTTCTTTATTATTTATTTATTTATTTATTTATTTATTTCCTCCTTTCTTTCCTTCCTTCCTTCCTTCCTTCTCTCTCTCCCCCCCCTCCCTCTCTTCTCTCTCTCTCTCTCTCCCTCTCTCTCCCTTTAACCATTTGATCATTATTATGGGTAAGGAGCTATCTCTCTGAAAACAATCCAACAAACAAAAGCCTTTGCAGAGAGTTTGATCATCAGCCCATTTTCAGAAGAAGAAAGTTAAGGTAAGTGGGGGTTACTTCAGTAAGTACCTCTCTCTGAGGGACACTGGAACTCTGCTCACTCTCCTCCAGGTTCAGCCCTGCCCAGCAATGGGCTATGAGGGCCTCTTGTCCTCGGTTAGCAATCTCCTCAAAGCCATGAACACGCAGGCGCCTTTGCATATGCGTCCCCACCTCCCTGACTGTTGAAGTGGCCTGTACACTTAGACTGAAAACTCCTTCTTAGAGGACAGTAAAGGAGGCTCTGGGTGGAGAGCCGGGCCAGCCAGCGGCTGCACGCAGAGCAGCAAAGGCGGCTCAAGCTTCTGTGTGCGCGGTGTCCCGACCCCGCCTCAAGTTCTCATCTGTGCGCTAGCCCGGAACTGTAATGTTTTAAGTAGGATATATATAAT
>NW_023413135.1:0-15084 GCF_903995425.1 Onychomys torridus
ATCCCAGAACTACATTATTCATAGTTCTTTGTTCTGTTACATCATAACTACGTTTCCCACAATGCCTTCCTCTTTGTCACAGAAATACCTTACCCACAGTGCCTTTCTTGGTGTCATCTGTACTACCTTACAAAAAGTTCTTTCTCTGTGTCATCAGAACTACATTTCCCACAGTTCCTATGTGTACAACATCAGAACTTCATTTCCCACAGTTCTTTTCTGTATAATATCACAACTACAATACCCAAAGTTCCTTTCCCAATGTCATCTGAACTACATTTCCCACAGTTCCTCTATGTAAGTCATCAGAACTTCTTTTCCCAAAGTTCCTCTCCCTAGTCATCTCAACTTCATTACCCACAGTGAATTTTTTAGTGTCATCTGATCTACATTTCCCACATTTCCTTTCTCTATGACATCAGATCTACATCTACCACACTTCCTTTCTCTGAAATGAGAACTACATTATCCACAGTTTCTTTCTCTGTGTCATCAGAACTAAATTTCCTACAAATCATTACTCTATGATATCAGAACTACATTTATCACAGTTCCTTTCTCTACATCCCAGATCTGCATTTCCCACAGTGCCTTTCTCTGGTTCATCAAAACCATATATTACAGGGCCTTTCTCTATATCATCAGAGCCTATTTTTTTCTCAGTATTTTTCACTGTGATCTGAAAACTACATTTCGCACAGTGCCTTTCAATATGTCAAGAAATTAAAGGGAGAAAACCTCAAATATCCAAAATAAAAACACTGTACACAAGATATTAAACAAAAGATAAATTCTCATTTAATAAAGATCTAAAATTTAAATATGCATATGGAACATAATTAGATAAATAAAACAAAAATTCTCATCTGATAACCGTCTAATATCCAAAATATACATATTGAACACAAGTGATCATATAAACAAATGAAAATTCTCAACTTATAAAGGTCTAGTATGCAAAATACACATAAGGACACAAGAAATCAGATCAATAAAACAAAAATTCTCACCAAATATAGGTCTAACATTGAAAATATACATATAGAAAACAAGAAATCAGAAAAACAAAACAAAATTCTCATGTAATAAAGGTATAATATGAAAAATACACGTATTGAACAAAAGAAATAAAATAAAACAAAAATTCTGTTCTGATTAAAGTCTATTATAAAAAATATGCCTATTGAAAACAAGAAATCAGATATCCATGTTAAACGAAGAATTCAGATCAATAAACAAAATTCTCAACTGTTAAAGGTCTAATATAAAAATATACTTATTGAACACAAAAAATCAACTACATAAAACACAAATGTATATTCAAAATATATATATTGACATTATTAGATAAAAAAATAACCAAAAATTCTCCTCTGATAAATGTCTAATTGAAAACATACATAGTGAACACAAAAAAATAAAAAAACAGAAATTCTCGCCTAACAAAAGACTAATATTCAAAAATCTATATATTGCATACATGAAGTCACATAAATAAAAGAAAAATTCTGATCTCATAAATGTCTAATGTCACAATATGCCTATTTTCATCTTATAAATTTCTAATATCTCAAATATACATACTAACACAAGAACTTAGATTAATAAAAACAAATTTCTCAACTGATAAAAGTCTAATATCAAAATATACACATTGAACTCAAAAATCAGTAAATAATGCAAAAATTCTCATCTGATAAAGGTCTAATGTCCAAAACATATTGAATACGAGAATTCAGATAAATAAAGCAATAATTCTCATCTGATAAAGGCCTAAGTTCCAAAATATAAATACTGAACACAAGAAATTAAACAAAATTTCACATGAAAAAGTATTAATATCCCAAATATACCTAATGAAAACAAGAAATCAGATAAATTAAACAAAATTTCTTACCTGATAAAGGTCTACTATTCAAAATATATACAGAGAACACAAGAAATCAGAAAAACGAAAGAAAATTCTCATGTGATAAAGATCAAATATGAAAAATATACAATTGAACACCAGAAATTAAATAAAACAAAAATTTTGAACTGATAAAGATCTAATATCAAACATATCCATATTGAACATAATTAGATAAACAAAAATCTCATCTGATAAAAGTCTTATATCCAAAATATACATACTGAAAACAAGAAATAAATTAAATAAAAATTCTCACCTTACAAAGAACTAATATCTGCCTGGCGGTGTTGGTGTACGCCAGTAATCCCAGTACTCTGGAGGCAGAGGCAGATGGACCTCTGTTAGTTAGAGGCCAGTCTGGTCTACAGAGCTAGTCCATGACAGGCTCCAAAGCTACTGATAAACTCTGTCTGGTAAAAAAAAAAAAAAAGAAAAAAAAGAAAGAAATTATTTGGTGTTGGGGATTTAGCTCAGTGCTAAAGCACTTGCCTATCAAACACAAGGCACAGGGTTCGATTCCCAGCTCCAAAAAATAAAAAGGAACTAGCATCCAAAATATGGATACTGAACACAAGAAATCATATATAGAGAGAACAAAAATTCTCATCTGATAAAGGTCTATATCAAAATATACACACTGAATTCATGAAATAAGAAAAGAAAAAATTCTCACCAGTAAGTTTAATACCCAAAACATGCATATTGAACACAAGAAATTAAACAATCTCATCTGCTTAAAGTCTAATATCCAAAATATACACACTGAACAGAATATATCAGACAAATAAAACAAAATTCTTATCAGATAATTGTCTAATATCAAAAATATACTTATTGAACACTAGAAATTATATAAGACAAAAATTCGTTGGGTTGGGGATTTAGCTCAGTGGTAGAGCACTTGCCTAGCAAGCACAAGGCCCTGGGTTAGATCCTCAGCTCAAAACAACAAAAGACAAAAATTCACAGCATTAAATTTCTAATACCCAAAAAATATATTGAAAACAAGATATCAGATATATAAAACAAAATTGTCACCTGATAAAGGTCTAATATACAACATATTTTTATGGAACCTAATAAATTATAATAAACAAAAATTTCACATGTAAAGTTGTCATATACAAAATACATCTATTAAACAATAGAAATAAGATAAATAAAACAAAAATTCTCACATGATAAAAGTCTACTTAACAAAATATACATATTAAACACAAGAAAATATAAAAGACAAAAATATTCTCATCTGATAAATGTAAATATCAAAAATATACGTATTTAACACAAGAAATAGGATAAAAAATTCTCATCTGATATAAGTCTGATATACAACATATACATATATCCCAAGTCTTCTGTAGACTGCTGGCACTGGTTGAGAGAAAGCCTGATTTGACCTAGTCTTGTGATCAGATGGACAAACACCCTAATGGTCATGCTGGAACTCTCATCCAATAACTGATGAAAGTGGATGCAGAGATCCTCTGCCAGGTCCCAGGTGGAGCTCCAGGAGTCCACCGGTCCAGAAAAAGGAGGGACTGTAAGAGTGTGAATTGTTGAGACCAAGATTGGAAAAGCACAGGGACAAATAGCCAAACTAATGGAAGCACATGAATTATGAACCAAAGGCTGTGGAGCCCCCAGCTAGAGCAGGTCCTTTGGATAAGTGAGACAATTGAATAGCTTGAACTGATTGGGAAGCACCCAGACTGTGGGACTGGGACCTGTCCTTAGTACATGAGCTGGCTGTTTGGAACCTTGGGCTTACACAGGGATACTTTGCTCAGCCTGGAAGGAGGGGACTGGAAATGCCTGTACTGAATCCACCAGGTTTAAATGAATCCCCAGGGGAGTCTTGGCCCTGAGGAGATGGGAATGGAGGGGAGGGTCTGGGGGGAAGATGGGGGTGGGGATGGAAGCGGGCAGGACAGGCGAACTCATGGCTGATGTGTAATTTTAAAACAAAATAAAATAAATAACAAAAATTTACAAAAAAATCAGATAAATAAAACCAAAATTCTCAACTGATAAAGGTCTAACTTTAAAAATATCCATACTGAACACAGGAGATGAAATATATCAAAAATTCTCACCTGATAAAGGTCTAATATCCAAAATATACTTACTAAACACAATAAATTTAATAAAATAAAAATTTTCAAATGATAAATTTGTGATGTCCAAAATTTAAATAATAAACAAAAGAAATCAGATAAATAAAACAAAAATTCTCAAATAGTAAACACATAATATATAAAATACACATGTTGAACACAAAAAAATCAGATAAATAAAATACAGATTCTCATCTGATAAAAGACTAATATACAAAATATACATATTAAAAACAAGATATCAGGTAAATTGTCAACTGATAAAGTTCTAATACCCAAAATATACATACTGATATCAAAAAATTAGAAACAACAAAATTGTCACTGGTAAGTCTAGTACACAAATTATACATATTGAATGGAATAAATCAGATATGTAAAACAAAACTTCTCATCAGATAAAGGTCTAATAGCCCAAATTTAAATATTGAACATAATTAGTTAAATAAACAAAATTCCTCATCTTTTTAAAATTCTAACATCTAAAATATACACATGGAACAAAGAAGTTAGAAAAAACAAAATTTCACCTTAGTAAAGGTCCAATATCCAAAATACACTTATTAAACACAAGAAATGAGATAAATAGATCAAAAACTCACATCTCATAATGGTCTCATATCCAAAACATACATAGTGGATATAATTAGTTAAATAAAACAAAAATACTCATCTGATAAAAGTCTAATATCAGACATAGTTATTGAACACAATAAATAAAATAACGCCAAAATTCTCCTCTAATAGTGTTCTAATATCCAAAATATACTAATTGAATAAAGAATCAGAAAAATAAAACAAAAATTCTCACCTGATAAAGGTCTATTATCCAATGTATACAAATAGAACATAAGAAATTAGAAAAAACATGTTTGTCTTTATGAATCTGGGTTACTTCACTCAGGATGTTTTTTCTAATTCCATACATTTACCTGCAAACCTCATGATGCCATTGTTATTCTCTTCTGAGTAATACTCCATAGTGTATATGTGCCACACTTTGTTTATCCATGCCATAGGCTCTGTTTTTGTTTGTTTTTAATGGGATCAGAATGGTCTTTATCCTCATGTCATTCCTGCCCACATTTCAGGATATGCCTTTGGAAAGAATTCAGAGACATGATTTTGGGCAAAGGCATACCCTGTAGATTCAGCCTACCAGAAACACAGACCTTATATAAAATGAATTAATGATGATAGAGTGAACCTGAGATTGAAACCACAGGATTTGAAAGAATGAATACCTATTCTTCGTGTTGTCTTCTGTGATAAAGATCAAGCGATCTCACTGCTAATTTATTTCAATTGTCATTTGCTGAAGCTTACTGGTCAGTCTCTGAACCTTGTGCTTCACCTGCATCTTGGTGAGAAAGGTTTGGTGGGATGGTGGCTCCCTGGTGCTCTTTGTGGGTAGATGAACACAAATTATCTTGCAGTATGACAAGGCAAAGAGGATGGATAGACCACCCTGAGTCCTAAACAAGTGTTTGAGAAAGCTTATTTACCAATGACTCAGTGACAGCCCAAATTATTTTGTCTCATGCTTCAGATGCCACCTCTGGGAAACTCAGCTGTCTTCTCTATTTGAAGGAAGTGGTTATCTCAGCTAACTCATTCACTCTGCCTTCATAGCAATGCTCCAGGTAATGAAGGAGATAGCCTCTTCAGGCTTATTCACAGCTGCAGTCTCAAAATTCAGCTTGGATGTCAAGTCCACAAGCCTGTGGGTTTATGAGTCAGGGGAAAATTGCCATAGTTCACAATCACCCCCGTCATTTAGAGGTTCCCCAAATACTTTGACAGGTTACTCTAACCATATAACTATTGATGGAGAAGACATGTAAGGGCAGAACACCATCACCAGACTCAACAAGTTACATCACTGACAGCCTGGGACACACAGAGCATCTGGGAAGTACCAAAAGTTAGCCAGTGTGGTTGAAGTACAGTGATGCCCTGCCTTGAAATTGGCACACCTCATTAATCCCTCCCTCTTTAATGTTGGTCTCATGTTCACCCATCAATGCCTATTCCCCAAATGGAACAAAAGCAAAGAGTTCCCAGTATAAAGCTTTGGCCTTACCAGTTCCTGACCTCTGAGCCAGAACAATTAATATCCTGGAAACCTTGAATTTCAAGAGCCATAACAAGCGGGGAGCTGTGTTGGTTCCTAAAGACTGCAACTTTCTGTGCCCCATTATTGGAAGATTCAGTTCAAGCCCACTTTCTCCAGGAAGCTTCCCTTTTTCCGTGAAAGAACTCAAAGCAATTCTCTCATTCTTTTTTTTCTTGATGTCAGATTTCTTCTGCCACTCTTTTGTCTCTATACCCTCCCTTTCTGAATTAGACTCTTCAGTATGCCATCATGTATATCAGTAAATGGTGAAGATATTGAATAAACTTCCCATGGGCAGTTGGTGTTGCCACAGCAAAGGTGACATCACAGAGGTGGCCAGGGATCTCCAGGATACAATAGAATGTCCAGTGAAGAGCTGCAGATGTCATGGGGAACTGACATTGCTTCCCTGCTAATGATCTTTCCTCATAATACACTAGAAGTCATTCTGACCTTTGCAGGAGCCACTGCTGAAATACAAGGGAAGCCCTTCAGCACACTCTTCATCCAAAGCCAGAGATCTCTATCCAATTGATAGGACATCCTTTAGTTCTTTCCATGTTTGGAACTGAATGTTTAACTCCTACTGAAATTTTATGTACTCAAAGTAATCATATCAGAAATTTATGTATCCCTAGTTCATAGTATGTACCTGCATCTCCTTGTCTCCTTAGCCACAAGACATTAAAGACTTAATGTTAACAGAGGACACTTGTTAAACAATTTCCTGTTAATAAGTCTGCAAGGAACGGCAAGGCAGAGTTATGCTAGAGGAAAAGGATGACACAGCCTAGGAACAAGTACTCATAGGAGTGGTATACAGTCATGGAGCTCAGTGGGACTAATATCTGTGTCATCACCATGTGTGTCATGGTTGCTTTACTCTCTGTTGAGTAGCTCAAAGTGTTCTGCTGTTACTGGGTAGTAAAGGTGGCCAGACATCTGGAGTCTACCACACAGAACATGAGTTTCCTATAGAGCAAAGGACATTCAAGAAAATCCTTTGCAAGCCCCTACAAATGTAGGAACATAGACAGTAGGGTTCCACTGGACACTCTAGATCAATGGTGCTTAATTTTTCCAATTCTCTGACTCTTTAAATAGCACTAACAGTAGTTCCTCATGTTGTGATGAAACCTAAACATTAAGTTAAGAAAAAATTTTGCTAATGTTATGAGTCATAATTCAAATATTTGATATGCAGGATATCTGATATGCAACCACCAATGGGGTGGTGACCCACAGCTTGAGGACCACAGCTCTGAATGCAGGCAGAAATCTGAAATCCTGGCAGTAATTCTGAGGCAGTGCGATTCTTAGTTTTTATTATCAGACTGAATGAAACTATTCAACTGGAATATGGACTGTCAATGAGGAATTATATAGAGAAGATTTACTTTGAACATGTCTTTGTGGGATTTTATTAATTGTTAATTGTGATAAGACTCCCGAAAATGAGAAGAATCATTTCATTGTCTGCAACCTATACTATGTAAGTATGGAGAACCTAGAGCATAATCATAAAGAAATGGGCAGCATGGGTACATTTGTTTAACTCTGCTTTTGGCTGTGGATGTGATATGATTAGCTGGTGTTCCTAACTTGATTTCCCAAAATGGAACTAGTATGTGGAATTGTGGGCTATGATTAATTTTTCCCGTTCTTAGTTGCTGTGCCTGATAACTCAATGTAATAAAGATGTTAAGAAAGCTCTCTATGACAGAGCAGTTTTCACCAGTCAGTGAGATGTGTATGTCAACAGAACTACATTTCCTACAGTTCCTTTCTCTATGGCATCAGAAGTACATTACTGACAGTGTAATTCTCTGTGTCACCAGAACTACATTTCCCACAATGCCCTTCTCTGGCTCCATCAAAACCACATCTTACAGGGACTTTCTATATATAATCAGAGCTTATTTTTCAACAGTATCTTTCTCAGTGTCATCAGATCTACATTTCCCACAGTTCCTTTTTTGGGTCATCAGATCTACATTTCCCACAGTTCCTTTCTCTATGACATGAGGTCCTCATTTCCAATAGTTCCTTCCTCTGTGTCATCACATCTACATTTCCCAAATTTCCTTTCTCTGACATGAGAACTACATTTCCCACAATTCCTTTCTCCATGTCATCAGCACGACATTATCCACAGTGCCTTTCCTTGTGCCATCCAAACTACATTTCTTACAGTTCCTATGTGTATGTCATCACAAATTCATTTCCCACAGTTCTGTTCTCTATGATATCACAACTACATTACCCCAATTTCCTTTCTCAGTGTCATCTGAACTACATTTTCCACAGTTCCTATGATCTACCTTTTGCATAGTTCCTTTTTCTGTGTCATCAGATCTACATTTCTTACACTTCCTTTCTCTGACATGAGAGCTACATTTCCCACAGGGCCTTTCTCTAAGTCACAGAACTACATTTCCCACAATAAAATTTCTCTATTTTATCAGATCAACATTTCCCACAGTTGTTTTCTATATGTCTTCAGAACTACATTTCCCACATTGCCTTTCTCTGGATCATCAGAACCACAATTTACAGATTATTTTCTATATTATCATGGTCATCATTTTCCACAGTGTCTTTCACTGTGTGACCAGAACTTCATTTCCCACAGTGCCTTTCTCTACATATTCAGAACTACTTTACCCACAGTGCCTTTCTGTATGACATCAGAACTGCATTTCCTCCAGTGCCTATCTCTATGACATCAGAACTACATTGCCTATCTTGTCTTTACCTATATCATCAGAAATACATTTCCAGCAATGGCTTCCTATTCATTCTCAGAACTACAATTCCTAGAGTGCCCTTCTTTATGTCACAGAACTACATTTCCCATACTAAATTTCTCTATTTCATTAGAACTGCATTTCCCACAGTGCCTTTCACTAAGTCACATCACTACATTTCCCACAGTGCCTTTCTCTATGTCATCAGAACTCCATTTCCCATGGTGCCTGTCTCTATGACATCATAACAACATTGCCCAACTTGTCTTTATCTACATCATCAGAACTACTTTCCCCAAAGTTCCTTTATTTACATCATCAACACAACATTACCCACAGTGCCTTTCTCTGTGTCATCAGAACTACATTTCCCACGGTGCCTTTCTCTGTTTAATCAGAACTAAATTTCCTACAGTGCCTTTTTTGATGTCACAGAATTACATTTCCCACAATTCCATCCTCTACGGTATCAGGACTACATTTCCATTTGCTCCTTTCCCTATGTCATCAGAACTAAATTACCCACAGTGCCTTTTTCTACATTATCAGAACTACATTTCCCTCATTGCCTTTCACTGTGTTATCCGAACTATATTACTCACAGTGCCTTTCACTATATCTTCAGAACTACAATTCCCACAATGCCTTTCTCTTCCCCATCAGAACTACATTTCCCAGAATTCCTTTATCTGCATCATCAGAACTACATTTATCACAGATCCTTTCTCTACATCATCAGCACTACATTACCCACAGTTCCTTTCTCTATAACATCCAAACTACATTCACCAAACTTCTTTTTTCTATGACATCAGAACTTTATTTCCCACAATTTTTAAGTGACATAAGAATTACATTTCACACATTGCCTTTCTTTATGTCAAAGAAATACATTTCCCAAAGTGCCTTTCTTTGTTTCATAAGATCGACATTACTCTCAGTGCCATTCTCAGTGTTATCTGAACTACATTTCCAACAGTTATTATGTGTATTTCATCAGCACTACATTTCCCACAGTGCCTTTCGATCTTTCATCGGATGCTGTTTCCCACAGTGCTTTTGTCTTGATGTAAGAACTACATTAACCACAGTGCATTGCTCTCTTTCATTAGATGCCATTTCCCACAGTGTATTTCCTTGTCATCAGAACTACATTTCCCACATTTCTTTTCTCTACTTCATCAGCACTATAGTACCCACAGTGCTTCTCTCTATGTCACAGAGATACATTTACCAAACTGCATTTCTTTATATCTGAACTATATTTCCCATAGTTCTTTATTTTCATCAAAGAACTTCATTACCCACAATGCCTATCTCTATGACATCAGTGATACCCTGCTGATCTAGAAATTATCAACATCATCAGTCCTACCTTTCCCACATTGCTTTCCTTAAAGATATCTGAACTACATTTATCACAGTGCCTGTCACTATGACATCAGAACTATATTGCCCTTGTTGCCATTCTCTATATCATCAGAACTACATTTGCCAGAGTTCCTTTATCTACCAGATCAGAATGTCATTTCTCACAATTCCTTTTTCTATATCATCAGAACAACATTTCCCATAGTGCCTTAAATCATATCATCTGAACTACTTTTCCCACAGTGCCTTTCTCTGTTTCATCAGTGTTACATTTCCCACAGTGCCTTCCTTGGTGACATCTGAACTACATTTCCCAGAATGCCTGTCTCTATAACATTAGAACTACATTTCCCAACTTGCCTTTATCTACATCATCTATACTACATTTCCCACAGTTCTTTCCTCTTCATCATCAGGACTATATTTCCTTCAGTGACATTCTCTACGTCACCTGAACTACATTTCCCACAGTTCATTTATCTACATCATCAAAATTACATTTCCCACACTTCCTTTCTTTATGTCAAAGAACTACATTTCCCTCAGTGCTTTTCTCTATGTCATCATAACTATATTCTCCACCGTGTCTTTCTCAGTGACACAAGAACTACGTTTCCCACAGTGCCTTTCTTGGTGTCATCTGAACTGCATTTCCAAAAGTTTCTTTGTGTAAGTCATCAGAACTACATTTCCCTCAGTTCCTTTCTTTAAGAGATCACATCTACATTTTAAAAAAGTTCCTTTATGTGTGTCATCAGAAATTCATTACCCACAGTGCCTTTCTCTATGTCTTCAGAAGTACATTTTCCACAGTGCCTTTCCCTGTGCCATTAGATCTACATTTCCCACAGTCCAATTCTCTATGTCATCAGAACTACATTTCACACAGTTTCTTTATTTACATCATCAGAACTACATTACCCACAATGCCTTTCTCTGTTTCATCATAGCAACATTTCCCAGAGTTCCTTTTTCTCTTTCATCAGATCAACATTTCCCCCAGAGCCTTTCTCTGTGTCACAAAATCTATATTTCCCACAGTTCCTTTTTCTATGTCATCACAAATACATTTTTCACAATCCCTTTCTTTATGGCAGCAGAACTACATTTCCAACAGTGCCTTTCTCTACATCATGAGAACTTTATTCCCCAGAGTTCCTTTCTCTAAATCATCAGAAGTACATTTCCCACAGGTCATTTTTTCGTGTCATCACAATTATATTTCCCACAGTGCCTTTTTCTACCTCATCAGAAATACTTTTCCCACAGTTCATTTATTTACATCAACAGACCTTCATTTCCCACAGTGCCTTTCTCTGTAAGAAGGATGAAAAGGCATTGTGAGGAATTAGTTCTGACGAAACTAAGAAAGGCACTGTGGAAATGTTGTGATGTTGTAGAGAAAGGAACTGTGGGAATTGTAGTTCTGATGATGTAGACAAAGGCACTGAGAGAAATACAGTTCTGGGATGAAGAGAAAGGAACTGGGATAAATGTATTTCTGATGATGTACCCAAAGGAATTGTGGGAAATGCAGTTCAGATCACATCAAGAAAGACACTGTGAGTAATGTTGTTCTGATGAAAGAGAGAAAGGCACCAGGGAAATCCAGGGAAATGTAATGGTGTTGATGTAGAGAAAGGACCTGTGGCAAATGTACTTATTATGACACAGTTAAAGAAACTCTGGGAAATGTAGTTCTGATGACATACAGGTTCAGAAAGGCACTGTGGGAAATGTATTTCTTATGATGTAGAGAAAGGAAATGTGGGAAGTGTAGTTCTGATGTCATAGAACCAGGCCACAGTGGTAAATGTAGTTCAGATATCACAGAGAAAGGAACTCTGGGAAATATTTTTCTGATGACATAGAGAAAGGCACTGTGAGAAATGTAATTCTGATGAAACATACTCAGACACTGTTGGATTGTAGTTCTGATAATGCAGATAAAAGCACTGTGGGAAAAGTTGTTCTGATGAAACAGAGCAATGCACTCTGGGAAATGTAGTTCTGAAGACCTAGAGAATGTAATTGTGGGAAATGTAGTTCTCATGATGTACAGAAAGAAACTCTGGGCAATGTAGTTCTGTTGACATAGAGAAACGCACTATGGTAATGCAGTCCTGTTAACACTGAAAAAGGCACTGTAGGAAATATAGTTCTGATGGCGTAGATAAAGGCAGTGTGGGGAAGGTTGTTCTGATGAAGTAGAGAAAGGCACAGTTGGAAATGTAGTTCTGATGACATAGAAAAAGGAAATTGGGAAATATAGTTCTGTGACATTGATAAAGTAACTTTGAGAAATGTAGTTCCAGTGAAAAATAAAGGCACTGTGGAAAATAAAGTTCTAATGACTTGTGAATGGAACTGTGGGAAAGGTTGTTCTCTTATCATTGAAACAGACCACTGTGGGAAATGTATTTCAGATGACATAGAGAAAGGCACTGTGTGAAATGTAGTTATAATGACATAGAGAAAGGCACTGTAAGAAATGTAGTTCTTATGTCAGAAAAAGGCACTGAAGGAACTTTAGTTCTGGCGACGTCCAGAAATTCATTTTTGGAAATGTAGTTGACATAGATAAAGGCACTGTCAGAAATGTAGTTCTGATCACATTGGTAAAGGAACTGTGGGAAATTGAGTTTTGATGACATAGAGAAAGGCAGTGTGGGAATTGAAGATCTGTCACATAGTGAATGGCACTGTGGGAATGTAGTTATGATGACATAGAGAAACAAAGTGTAATAAATGAAGTTCTGATGGCATAGACATTGGAAATATTGGAAAGGAACTGTGGGAAATGTAGTTCTGTAACAGAGAGAAAGAATGTGAGAAATGTAGTTCAAATGAACCCAAGTAAGGCACTGTGGGAAATGTCATTCTGGTGAACCAGATAAAGGAAGTGTGTGTAATGTACTTCTGATAAAACAGAGAAAGGAACTATGGGAAATGAAGTTGTGATGAGGTAGACAAAGGCACATGGGAAATGCAGTTCTGATTCTATAAAGAAAAGGACTATGGGTTTCGTAGTTCTTATGACATTAAGAAAGGACCTGTGGGAAATATATTTCTGAGGATGAAGAGTTAGGCGCTGTGGAAAGGTAATTCTGATGATGTTGAAAAAGATAAGATGGGCAATGTAGTTCTGATGTCACAAAGACCAGCATAGTTGGAATTGAAGGTCTGATGACATAGAGAAAAAGGCACTGTGGGAAATGTAGTTCTGATGACACACAGAAAGCCACTGTGGGAAATGTATTTCTGAAGACCTAGAGAATGGAATTGATGAGGATTGAATTTCTGATGTTGTACAGAAAGAAACTGTGGGAAATTTAGTTCTGATGATGTAGAAAAAGGAACTGAGGGAATGTAGTTCTGATGATGTAGAGAAATATCCTGTGTGAAATTCAGTTTTGGTGACATAGAGAAAGGCACTGTGGGAAATGTACTTGTGTTGATGTAGATAAAGGAACTGTGAGAAATATACTTCTGATGATGTAGATAAAGGCAACATGGACAATGTAGTTCTGATGTCATTGAGGCAGGCATTGTGAGAAATGCAGTTCAGATGACACTTGGGATGGCACTGTGAGAAATGTGATTCTGATATAACAGAGAAAGGAAGTGTGGGAAATATATTTCTGATGGCACAGTGAAAGACACAGTGGGAAATGTAATTCTGATGACAAAGAGAAATGAACAGTGGAAAATGTAGTTCAGATGACACTGGGAAAGGCACTGTGGGAAATGTAGTTTTGATGTAACACAGGAAGAAAGTGTGGGAAATGCAGATCTGATGTCATAGATAAAGGAACTATGGAAATGTAGACCTGATGACACTGAGAAAGGCACTGTGAGAAAGTACTTCTGAGGTCACAGTGAAAGACTCTGTGGATGATGTAGAGAAGGGCCCTGTAAGATGTGGTATTGATGAATCAGAGAAAGGCACTTTGGAGAATGCAGTTCTGGTGAAGTAGAAAGGAACTGTGAGAAATGTAGTTCTGTTAATGTAAATAAAGGAACTGTGGGAAATGTAGTTCTGATGACATAGAGATGTCATGAAGAAAGGAACTGTGGAAAATGAAGTTATGAAGATTCAGACATAAGAACTGTGAGAAATGAATTCTGATGACATAGAGAAAAGGCAATGTGAGAAAGGTGTTTCAGATGAAACAAAGAAAAGCATGGTGGGAAATGTAGTTCTCATGTTGCAGAAAGAGTCACTGTGGGAAATGTAGTTCTGATGTCATACAGAAAGTAACTGTGGGTAATGTAGTCCTAATGCCATGAAGAAAGGAACTGTGGTAAATGAAGTTCTGATGACATAGAGAAAGGCACTGTGGAAATGTGGTTCTGATGATGCCAAATAAAGCACTGGGGGAAATGTAGTTCTGAGGATGTAGTGAAAGGAAATGTGGGTAATGTACTTCTAATGACATAGAGAAAGGACCTGAGGGAAATGATGTTCTGGTGACGTAGAGACAGGTACTATAGGAAATGTAATTTTGATGACATATAGAAAGGAACAGTGGGAAACGTAGTAGTTATGATGACTAGGAAAACGGTACTGTGGATACTGTAGTTCTCATGATATATTGGAAGGAAGTGCACGATATGTTGTTCTGATGGCATTCAAAAATGCACTGTGGGAAACATAGCTCTTATGTCACAGGAAAAGACACTGTGGGAAATGTAGTTCTCATGATGTAGAGAAAGGCAGTGTTGGAAAAGTAGTTCTGATGCCATGCAGAATGGCAATGTGCAAAATGTATTTGTGATGACATAGAAAAGGGCAATGTGGGAAATGTAGTTCTGGTGACA
>NW_023413136.1:0-13068 GCF_903995425.1 Onychomys torridus
GGAAAAGGAACGTGTAAATGTAGTTCTGATGATATACACACAGGAACTGTGGGAACTGTAGTACAGATGACAGCAAGAAAATAAACTGTAGGTAATGTTGATCTGATGACACAGAGAAGGCACTGTGGCAAATGAAGTTCTGATGTCATATAGAAAAGAGCTGTGGGAAATGTAGTTCTGAGGACAGAAATGCACCATGGGAAATGTAGTTCTGATCAGGTAGAGAAAGTAACTGTGGGGAATGTAGTTCTGATCACAAAGAAAAAGGAACTGTGTGGGAAATGTAGTTTTTATGATATACACATAGGAACTGTGGGAAATGTAGTTCTGATGACAACAAGAAAGGCACTGTGGGTAATACCAATCTGATGAAACAGAGAAAGGCAGTGTGAGAAATGTGACATAAAGAAAGATACTGTGACATAGAGGAAGGTACTGTGTGAAATGTAGTGTTGATGCCATGGAGAAAGGGACTGTGCAAAAGGTAATTATAATGACAGGGAAAATGTCACTGTGGGAAATGTAGTTTTTTTGTAACACAGAGCAAGGCACTGTGGGAAATGAAGTACTAAAGATGAAAAGGAACAGTAGGAAATGTAGTTACAATGACATAGAGAAAGGCACTGTGGGAAATGTGTTTCTGGTAATATACAGAAAGGAACTGGAGGAAATATAGTTCTGATGTAGTAGAGAAAGGCAGTGTTGGAAATGTGGTTTTCATGACACAGAGAAAGGCACTGTGGGTAATATAGAGCTGATAACGCAGAGAAAGGACTGTGGGAAATGTAGTTCTGGTGAAACAGAGAAAGATACTGCGCGTAATGTAGTGCTGATGATGTAGAGAAGGAACTGTGGGAAATGTCGTTTTGGTGATGTACACATAGGAACTGTGGGAAATTTAATCTGAAAGACAGGAAGAAAGGCACAGTTGGAAATGTTCTATTGAAATGGAATGGAACCAAGGAAATTATAGTTCAAATATCATGCAGAAAGGAAGTGTGGGAAATGTACTTGTGGTACATAAAGAAAGGCACAGTAGGAATTGTAGTTCTGTGACACAGAGCAAAAACTGTGGGAAATTTAGTTTGGTTATGTACACAAAGGCACTGTGGGAGATCTAGTTCTGATCACAAGGAGAATGGAACTGTGGGTAATATAGTTCTAATGACATAGAGAAAGGAAATGTGATATATGTAGTTTTAATGACATGGACATAGGTCTGTGGGAAATGTAGTTCAGATGTCATAGAGAAAGAACTGTGGGAAATGTAGTTCAGATGACACTGTGGAAATGTCTATCTGATGACACAGGGAAAGGGATTGTGGGAAATAACATTCTGATGATGGAGAGAAAGGAACTGTGGGAAATGTAGTGCTGACGGCATAGACACAGGCACCGTGGAAATGCAGTTGTGAGGTGTGATGACATAGAGAAACGTGCTGTGGGAAAAATTATGATGAAGCAGAGAAAGGCGCTGTAGGAAAACGTAGTTCTCATGACATAGAGAAAGGCACTGTGGGAAATGTAGTTCTCATGATGTAAATAAAGTTACTTTGGGATATGTAGTTCTGATGGTGTAGAGAAAGGAATTGTGGGTAATGATGTTCTGAAACACTGGAAATAAAGATCTGCTGACATAGATATAGGAAGTGTGAAAAAAGCATTTCATATGACACCAAGAAAGGAACTTTGGTAATGTCGACCTGATGACACAGAGAAGGCACTGTGGGAAATGTAGTTCTGATGACAGAGAAATACACAGTGGGAAATGTAGGTCTGATCAGGTAGAGAAAGTAACTGTGGGAAATGTAGTTCTGATGGTGTAGAAAAATGCACAGTGGAAAATGTAGTTCTGATCACAAAGAAAAAGGAACTGTGGGAAATGTAGTATTATGACATACACATAGCAACTGTGGGAAATGTAGTTCTGATGACAACAAGAAAGGCACTGTGGGTAATATCGATCTGAAGAAACAGAAGAAAGGCACTGTGGGAAATGTAGTTCTTATGTCACAGAGAGCGACACTGTGGGAAATGTTGTTCTGATGATGTAGAGAAAGAAACTGTGGGAAAAGTAGTTCTAATGATGTAGAGAAAGGAAGTATGGGAAATGTAGTTCAATGACATAGAGAAACAAATATGGGAAATGTACTTTAGTGCAAAGAGAAAGGCACTGTTGGATATGAAGTTCCAATGTCATGTAGAAAAGAGCTGTTGGAAATGTAGTTCTGATGACAGAGAAATGCACAGTGAGAAATTTAGTTCTGATCAGGTAGAGAATGTAAATTTGGGCAATGTAGTTCTGATGATGTGGAGAAAGGCACTATGAGAAATGCAGTTCTGATCACAAAGTAAAAGGAACTGTGGGAAATGTAGTTCTGATTACAAAGAGAAATGAACATTTGGTAATGTAGTTCTGATGACAGAGAGAAAGGCACTGTGGGTAATGTAGTTCTTATAACCAGAGAAAGGCACTTTGGGAAATGTAGCTCTGATCACAGACATTAATGAACACTGGGAAATGTCGTTCTGATGTCATAGAGAAAGGAACTTTGGGTAATGTAGTTCTGATGAAATGGAGAAATGTACAGTGGGAAATGGAGCTCTCATAACACAGAAAAGGGAACTGTGCTAAATGAAATTCTGATGACACAGAAATGCCCTGTGCAGAATGGAGTTCTGATGACGTCGACAAAGGAACTGTGGGAAACGTAGTTCTGATGACACAAAAAAGGCTCTGTGTGTAATGTAGTGCTGATCATATGGATAATGGAACTATTGGAAATGAGGTTCTGATGATGTACACAAAGGAACTGTAGGAATTTATAGTACAGATGTCACTGAGAAAGACACTGTAGGTAATGTATTTCTGTGATATAGAGAAAGGTACTGTGGGAAATGGAGTTCTGATGAAGAAGAGAATGGCAGTGTGGGTAGCATAGTTCTTTCATGTAGTGAAAGGCACTATGGGAAATGTAGTTCAGATGACATAGAGAAAGGAACTCTGGGTAATATTTTAATGGCAGAGAGAAACGAACTGTGGAAATGTAGTTATGATGAGGTAGGAATAGGAACTGAGGGAAATGAGGTTCTGATGACATAGAGACAGGCAGTATAGGACAAGTGGTGTTGATTATGTAGAGAAAGGCACTGTGGGAAATGAAGTTCTGATGACACTGACAAAGGCACTGTGGGAAATGTAGTTCTGATGAAGAAGAGAATGTCAGTATGGGAAACATAGTTCTGTCATGTAGTGAAAGGCGCTATGGGAACTGTAGTTTGGATGACACAGAGAAAGGAACTCTGGGTAATATCATTCTAATGGCAGAGATAAAGGAACTGTGGAAAATGTAGTTATGATGAGGTAGGAACTGAGGGAAATGAGGTTCTGATGACATAGAGACAGGCAGTATAGGACAAGTGGTGTTGATTATGTAGAGAAAGGCACTGTGGGAAATGTAGTTCTGATGACATAGAGAAACGCACAGTGGAAAATGTAGTTCTGATCACAAAGAAAAAGGAACTGTGGGAAATGTAGTTTTTATGACATACACATAGGAACTGTGGGAAATGTAGTTCTGATGACAACAAGAAAGGCACTGTGGGTAATATCGATCTGAAGAAACAGAAGAAAGGCACTGTGGGAAATGTAGTTCTTATGTCACAGAGAGTGACACTGTGGGAAATGTTGTTCTGATGATGTAGAGAAAGAAACTGTGGGAAAAGTAGTTCTGATGATGTAGAGAAAGGAACTGTGGCAAATGTAGATGTGATGTCAAAGAGAAAGGAACTGTGGAAAATATAGTATTGATGACAAAGAGAAAGGCAGTGGGAATTGTAGTTCTGATCAAGTAGAGAAAGAAGCAGAGCGAAAGGTAGTTCTGATGATGTAAATAAAGGAACTTTCAGATATGTTGTTCTGATGACATAGTGAAAGGTACTGTGGGAAATGTAGTTCTGATGAAGAAAAGAATGGCATTGTGGGAAACATAGTTCTGTCATGTAGTGAAAGGCACAGTGGGAAATGTAGTTCGGATAACATGGAGAAAGGAACTCTGGGTAATATCGTTCTAATGACAGAGAGAAAGGAACTGTGGAAAATGTAGTTATGATGAGGTAGGAATAAGAACTGAGGGAAATGAGGTTCTGATGACATAGAGACAGGCAGTATAGGACAAGTGGTGTTGATTATGTAGAGAAAGGCACTGTGGGAAATGTATTTCTGATGTCATACAGAAAGGCACTGTGGATAATGTAGTTCTGAAGACATAGGGAAAGGCACTGTGGGAAATGTAGATCTGATGAAACAGAGAAAGGCCCTATGGGAAATGTTGTTTTGATGACATAGAGAATCCGCTGTGAGAAATGGAGTTCTTATGACATAAATAAAGGCAAGGTGGGAAATGTAGATGTAATGGCAGGGAAAAAGGCACTGTGGGAAATGTAGTTATGACGACATAGACAAAGGGAGTGTGGGAAATGTAGTTTTGATCATCTAGCAGAAGGCATGGTAGGAAATGTTGATCTGATGTAGCAGAGAAAGAAAATGTGGGAAAGATAGTGCTGTTGCATGTGAAAGGAACTGTGGGAAATGTAGTTCTCATGTCAGAAAAAGGAATTGTGGTAGATGTAGATCTGATATCATAGAGAAAGGAACTGTTGGAAATGTAGATCTGATGTCAAGGAGAAAGGAACTGTGGGAAATGTAGTATTGATGACACAGAAAGGCACAGTGAGAAATGTGGTTGTGATCAAGTACAGAAAGTTACTGTGGCAAATGTAGTTCTGATGATGTAAATAAAGGAACTTTGGGTGTGTAGTTTTGATTACATAGACAAAGGCACCATGGGAAATGTATTTAAGTTAATATACAGAAAATTACTTTGGAAAATGTAGTTCTGAGGAAGCAGAGAATGGCACAGTGGGAAACAAAGTTCTGTCTCGTAGTGAAGGGAACTGAAGGAAATATATTTCTGATAAGGTAGACATAGGTACTTTGGGAAATGAATTTTTGATGACCTAGATACAAGCACTATAGGAAAAGTGGTGTTGATCACATAGAGAGAGACAGTGTGGGAAATGTAGTTCTTATGGCATTGAGAAAGAAACTGTGGGAAATGTAGTTCTGATGATAAAGACAAAGGAACTGTGGGAAATGTAGTTCTGTTGACACAGAGAAAGAAACTATGGGAAATGTAGTTCTGATGACAAAGAGAAAGGAAGTTCATGCAATGTAGTTCCAATGAGATGCAGAAATGATCTGTGATAAATGAAGTTCTGATGACATAGAGAATGGTAGTGTGGGAAATGTAGTTCTGGTGACAAAGACACAGGCACTGTGGGAAATGAAATAGAGAAAGAACCTGGGGGAAATGTAGTTCTGATTAAACTGAGAAAGTCACAGTGAAAAATGAAGTTCTGATGATGTAGAGGCAGGAACTGTGGGAAATTTATTTCTGATAACACTGGGAAAGGTACCATGGGAAATGAGGTTCTGATGACATAGACAAAGGAACTGTGGGTAATGTAGTACTGATGATGTAAATAAAGGAACTGTGGGAAAACAGGTTCAGATGACTTAGAGGCAGGTGTTGTGTGAAATGAAGTTCTGATGATTCAGAGAAAGTAACTATAGGTAATTAGTTATGATGAGATGCAGAAAGGCACTGTGGGAAATGTAGTTCTGATGGCACAGAGAAAGAAACTATGACAAATGAAGTTCTGATGCCATAGAGAGAGAAGCTGTGTGTAAAGTAGTTCTGATGATGTAAATAAAGGAACTGTGGGAAATGTAGTTCTGATGAAACAGAGAAATGCACTGTGGGAAAAGTCGAACTGATAAAGCAGAGAAAGGCTCTGTGGGAAATGTAGTTCTGATGATTTACACATAGGAACTGTAAGAAAAGCAGCTCAGATGATACCAAGAAAGGCATTGTGGGACATGTCCATCTGATCAAACAGAGAAAGGTATTGTGTGGGAAGTGTAGTTCTAATGTCCCAGAGAAAGACACCGTGAGAAATGTACTTCTGATGTTGTAGAGAAAGGAACTGTGGGAAATGTAGTTCTGATGTCACAGTCTTAGCAACTGTTGCAAATGTATTTCTGATGATGTAGAGAAAGTAGGTGTGGGAAACGTAGTTCTGATGATGTAAATGAAGGAACTTTGGGAAATGTAGTTCTGATGAAGTTGAAAAAGGCATTGTGGGAAAGGTAATTCTGTGATTTAGAGAAAGGCACTGTGTGCAATTAGTTCTGACGACACCAAGAAAGGCACTGTGGAAATTTAGTTATGATAACATAGAGAATGGCAATGTGGGAAATATAATTGTGAAGACATGGAAAAAGACACTGTGGGAAATGTAGTTCTGGTGACATAGAGAAGGGCTCAGTGGGAAATGCAGTTCTGAAGTTGTAGAGAAAGGACCTGTGGGAAATGAAGTTCTGACATTGTAGAGAAAGGACCTGTGGGAAATGCAGTTCTGACATTGTAGAGAAAGGACCTGTGGGAAATGAAGTTCTGACAATGTAGATAAAGGAACTGTGGGGAATATAGCTCTGATGATGTAGAGAAAGGAACTGTGGAAAATGTCATTCTGAAGATGTAGTGAAAGCCATTGTGTGTAATGTAGTTCTGATGACAAAGACAAAGGCACTGTGGGAAGTGTCATTCTGATGATACAGTGAAAAGCACTGTGGGAAATGTAGTTCTGATGGAATAAACAAAGGCTCTGTGGCTATTTAGGTCTCACAAGAAAGAGAAAGGAACTATAGGTAATGTAGTTTGCTGTCATATAGAAAGGAACAGTGGGAAATGTGGTTCTGTGGACAGACACATAGGAACTGTGGGAAATGTAGTTCAGATGACACCAGGAATGGCATGTTGGGAAATGTAGTACTAATGATGTAGATAAAGGAAAGATGAGCAATATATTTTTGACGTCATAAAGACAGGCACTTTTGGGAAATGTAGTTCTGATGATGTAGAGAAAGGCACAGAGGGAAATGTAGTTCTGATGCCAAACACAAAGGAACTGTGGGAAATGTCGTTCTGATAAAACAGAGAAAGGCATTATGGGAAATGTTGTTTGGATGACATAGAGAGAGACACTGTGGGAAATGGAGTTATTGTGACATCGAGAAAGCCACTGTGAACAAAGGAGTTCTTGTGACACAAATAAAAGTAAGGTGGGAAATGTAGTTCTCATGACATAGAGAATGGGACTGTGGGAAATGTAGTCCTGGTCATGGAGAAAGGCATGGTGGGAAATGTCAATTTGATGAAGAAGAGAAAGGCACTGTGGGAAAGGGTGTTCTGTCACATAATGAAAGGCACTGTGGGGAATGTAGTTCTGATGACAAAGAGAAAGGAACTTTGGGTAATGTTGTTCTGAAGACATAGAGAAAGGAACTGTGATAAATGAAGATCTGAAGACATACGCATTGGAACTGTGGGAAATGTAGTACAGATGACACTGAGAAAGGCATCAGGAAGATGTACTTCTAATGACACAATGCAAGGAACTTTGGGTAATGTAGTTCTGATGAGATGGAGAAAGGCACTGTGGGAAATGTTGTGCTGTTGATGTCTGATTGGTCCTGAGGAAATGAGGTTCTGATGTCAAAAGAAAGGAACTGCAGGAAATGTAGTTCTGATGTCATAGAGAAATACTGTGGGAAATGTTGTTCTGATGTCTAAGAGAAAGGCCCTGTGGGAAATGTAGTTCTGATGACACATAGAAAGGCCCTGTGGGAAATGTAGTTCTTATGCCCGAGAAAGGCTCTGTGGGAAATATACTTTGGGCAAGGTAGATAAAAGAAGTCTCAGAAATGTAGTTCAGATGTCATAGAGAAAGGAAGTATGGGAAATGAAGTTATGATGACACAGTGAAAGGAACTTTGGGTAATGTAGTTCTGATGAAATGGAGAAATGCACAGTCGTAAATGTAGTTCTGATGTCACAGAGAAAGAGACTGTGGGAAATGAAATTCTGATGACACAAGGAAAGGAACTGTGGGGAATGTAGATCGGATGATGTAGAGAAAGGAACTGTGGGGAATGTAGTTCTGAGGACACACAGAAAGGCACTGTGGGAAATGTAGTTCCTATGCCACAGAGAAAGAAACTATGAGAAATGAAGTCTGATGACACAGAGAAAGGCACTGTGGGAAATGTTGTTCTGGTGACACAGAGAAACGAAGTTCTGATGACATAGAGGAAAGAACAGTGATATATGTAGTCCTAGGAACCATGGGAATTGTAGTTTAGATGACACCAAGAAAGGAACTGATGGTAATGTCTATCTGGTGAAACAGAGAAAGGTATTGTGGGAAAGGTAGTTCTGATGTCATAGAGAGAAGAGGTGTGGAAAAAGTAGTTCTGAAGACAAAGAAAGGCACTGTGGGAAATGTAGTTCTGATGACAGAGAAATACACAGTGCGAAATGTAGCTCTTATCAGGTAGAGAAAGTAACTGTGGGAAATGTAGTTCTGATGACATAGAGAACCGCACAGTGGAAAATGTAGTTCTGATCACAAAGAAAAAGGAGCTGTAGGAAATGTAGTTTTTATGACATACACATAGGAACTGTGGGAAATGTAGATCTGATGACAACAAGAAAGGCACTGTGGGTAATATCGATCTGAAGAAACAGAAGAAAGGCACTGTGGGAAATGTTGTTCTGATGATGTAGAGAAAGAAACTGTTGGAAAAGTAGTTCTGATGATGTAGAGAAAGGAAGTATGGGAAATGTAGTTCAATGACATAGAGAAACGAATATGGGAAATGTAGTTTAGTGCAAAGAGAAAGGCACTGTTGGATATGAAGTTCCAGTGTCATGTAGAAAACAGCTGATGGAAATGTAGTTCTGATGACAGAGAAATGCACAGTGGGAAATGTAGTTCTGATCAGGTAGAGAATGTAAATTAGGGAAATGTAGTTCTGATGATGTAGAGAAAGGCACTGTGAGAAATGAAGTTCTGATCACAAAGAAAAAGGAACTGTGGGCAATTGTGGTTCTGATCATATAGAAAAAGGAACTGTGTGGGAAATGTAGTCCTGATTACCAAGAGAAATGAACATTTGGAAATGTAGTTCTGATGACAGAGAGAAAAGGCACTGTGGGAAATGTAGTCCTTATAACCAGAGAAAGGCACTTTGGGAAATGTAGCTCTGATCACAGACATAAATGAACACTGGGAAATGTCATTCTGATGTCATAGAGAAAGGAACTTTGGGTAATGAAGTTCTGATGAAATGGAGAAATGTACAGTGGGAAATGTAGCTCTCATAACACAGAGAAAGGAACTGTGCTAAATGAAATTCTGATGACACAGAGAAATGCCCTGTGTGGAATGTAGTTCTGATGACACTCAGAAAGGAACTGTGGGAAATGTAGTTCTGATGACACAAAAAAGGCTCTGTGTGTAATGTAGTGCTGATGACGTGGAGAATGGAACTATTGGAAATGAGGTTCTGATGATGTAGACAAAGGAACTGTAGGAATTATAGTTCAGATGTCACTGAGAAAGGCACTGTAGGTAATGTATTATCTATGACATAGAGAAAGGCATTGTGGGAACAGGAGTTAAGAAGACACAGATCAAGGAAGTTTGGGTGATGTAGTTCTGATGAGATGGAGAAAGACCCTGTGGGAAATGTAGTTCTTATGTCATAGAGAAAGTCAATGTGGGAAATGAATTCTGACAACATAGAGAAAGGATCTGTGATAAATTTACTTCTGACAACGCACACATAAGAACTGTGAGAAATGTAGTTTCCATGACACCAAGAAAGGCACTGTGGGAAACGTAGTTCTGATGCCATGAAGAAAGGAACTGTGGTAAATGCATTTCTGATTATGTAGACATAGGAACTGTGAAAAATGAAGATCTTATGACATAGAAAAAGGCCAATGTGGGAAATGTAGTTCAGGTGACACAAAGAAAAGCACAGTGGGAAATGTAGTTCTGATGATGTAGACCCTCCCCCCCCCCTCCCCCCCCCCCCGTCGTATACATTGTATCGCTTCGTTCATGACAATTAATTTTTGTTTTTTAGCAAAATTTTTTCTTTTAAATTTCAATTTCCGATTTTTCCTGTTTCCGGTTTTGCCGCCGCCGCCAGAGTCTCGGGTCCGGCTGACGCCCCCAGGGCCAGCCGCGAACACGAAATGGCCGCCGCCGCCACGGAAATAAAGACACCTGGAGGAAATTTCCCGCCTGGCTTCCGGGAAATTTCCGCCACAGTTCCGCCGACGCCGCTCGCTCGCGCCCGCGGCCCAGAAACCAGAAACGAGGAAATAAATAGAGATAAATACAGCCCGCGGCCGCCGCCCCGACTGGAGAGTCCAGAGAACGCCCAAATTTCCAAAATTAAAAAAAAAGGAAATTTCCCGGTCTCGCCGCCCCCGACGCGCCCCCCACCCACGGGGCCACCGGGAAAAATTCAAAATTCAAAGTTCGAACCGTTTCCGGCGGAAATTCCCGCAAAGACCCCGAGTTTCCGCCCCGGGAATCCAAAATTTCAAATTTTGAAATTTTTTTTTAAATTAAAAAATTTGAAATTGAAAATTATTTCCCGCCCCAAGGAAATTTCCGGTCGTGTTTCCGGGCGCCCAGGCCGCTGCCGCCTCTGCCTCCGCCGCCTCCTCCTCGGGCCCTGTGCAGTTCCCGGGCGGAAACGGCAGCCATTTTCCACTGTTTCCGGGCAGAATCTGCGGCCATTTTGCAGTTTCCGGGTGGGAGCGGCGGCCATGTTGTACGGTTTCCCTGTCCACGGCTCCGGGCAGCCATTTTTGACTGTTTCCAGGAGCAAGCGGCCGCCATTTTGCAGTGTTTCCTAGCAACGGCCTTGGCAGCGTCCAACCCCCTTATGGCGGCCATTTTGCACTGTTTCCGGGTGGGAACAGCCGCCATTTTGCCCTGTGCCCCTGTCCACGGCTCCCAGCCGCCATTTTGCAGTTTCCAGGCAAAGCGGCCGCCATTTTGTAGTGTTTCCGGGTGTAAGCGGCGGCCATGTTGCCATGTTTCCCCGTCCACGGTTCCCGGCGGCCATTTTTCACTGTCTCCGGGCGGGAGCGGCCGCCATGTTACCCTGTTTCCCTGGCAACGGCGATCGCACGGCCTGGAGCGACCCCCGCGGCCATTTTGTAGTGTTTCCAAGCGCGAGCGGCCGCCATTTTGTCCCGTCCTCGGCTCCCGGCCGCCATTTTGCAGTTTCCGGGCAGATGCGACGGCCTTTTGCAGTTTCCGGGCGCAAGCGGTGGCCTTTGTTGCCCTGTTTCCCCAGCAACGGCGTTGGCACTGCCTGGAGCGACCCCAGCGGCCATTTTGTAGTGCTTCCGAGCGCGAGCGGCCGCCATTTTGTAGCGTTTCCTAGCAAAGGCCTTGGCAACCCGCTCCCGGCGGCCATGTTGCCCTGTTTCCGGGCAGGAACGGCCGCCATTTTGAGGTCTCCGGGCGGGAGCGGCTGCCATTTTGCCCCATCCACGGCCCCCGGCGGCAATTTTGCACAGCCTCTGGTGGAAGCGGCCGCCCTGTCGCCGGCCCCGGCTATACCCGGGTAGTGGAGTGCCCATGGGGCAGGTTCGCCCCGCTCTGACCCCCGCCGGCCCCGCCCCCGCCCTCGGCCCCGCCCACCCCGAACGTGCCGTAGCCATGCAGCCCCCACCCCGCCGAGGCCCCGCCCCCGGGGCCCGCCCCCGGACCCGCCCCCACGGTGATGGTGCTGGGCGCCAGGAGCGGGGCGGCCCATCATCGGGCGCGCGCCGCAGCGTCAGCGCGTAGTCGGGCGGGCCGGGTGGGCGTTGAGGGCGCCGGCGTTGTCGTGGGCGTCGCCCTGGTGAGGCGCGGGCAGGGGCGCCGGAAGTGCGGGCGGAAGCGGCGGAATTGTGGGCGGCAGCGGCGCCATCTTGCTCCGCGCGCTGCTCCCGTGTGCGTGGGGGGCATGGCTGGCCCCGCCGTGACCCCCATGGCCGCCATGGCCCGCGAGCCGCCGGTGCGTTTCGTGCCGCCGCTTGTCCTTCTTTTAGTACAGCGCCGCGAAGGCCAGGATGTTCAGGAACAGCAGCGACACGCCCACCGCGATCGTCACGCTCAGCTCCATTGAGTAGTCGTGGCGCATCTCGATCACCACCGCCTCCTTGCGGGGGGGGGGGGGGGGCGCCTGGCCACTTCCGGTTCCGGTTCCGCCACTTCCGGAACAGCCACTTTGGAAATCAATATGGCGCTTCCTTAGAAAATTTGGAATCCATGTCCCCCAAGACCCAGCTGTATTACTCTTGGGCAAATACCCAAGGAATGCTCAATCATACCACAAGGGCATTTGCTCATCTATGTTCATATCAGCATTTTTTGCAATAGCCAGAACCTGGAAACAACCTAGATGCCCTTCAACTGAAGAATGGATAAAGAAAATATGGTACATATACACAATGGAGTACTAGTCAGCAGAGAAAAACAATGACATCATGAGGTTTGCAGGCAAATGGATGGATCTGGAAAAAATTATGCTGAGTGACGTAACCCAGACTCAAAAAACAAACATGCTATGTACTCACTCATAGGAGGGTACTATATGTAAAACAAAGATGACTAGACTGCTACACAACTCCAGGGAGGCTACCCAGTAAACGGGACCCTAGGAAAGACACAAGGATCACACAATGACAGAGAAATGGATGAGATATACATGAACAACCTGGACAACAGTGGGAGTAATGAAGGGCAAGGTTTGAGGGAAAGAAAGCTTAGGGGAGCAGGAGGTCCCAGCTGGATCAAGAACAGAATGGGAGAACAAGGAATAACAGACCATGATAAATGAAGACCACATGAGAACAGGAATAGGCAGAGTTCTCGAGAGGTCCCCCAAAATCCACAATGACACATCCTCTATAGACTGCTGGCAATGGTCAAGAGAAAGCCTGATCTGACCTAGTCCGGTGATCAGATGGCTAAACACTTTAACTTTCTTGCTGGCTCTCTCATCCAATAACTGATGGAAGTGGATGCAGAGATCATCAGCCAGGCCCCAGGTGGAGCTCCAGGTGTCCAAACTGGTAGAAATCTCTT
>NW_023413137.1:0-4513 GCF_903995425.1 Onychomys torridus
TTTTTTTGAGACGAGAGAAACCGTCATCTTGCTTAACGAGTCTGTCATGGATGAGATAATGGTCTGAATTTCATTAGAAACGGAGTTATTCCCATGATGTGTAATCCACAAGAAAATTAATTTGATAACATTGAATTTGAGAGTTCAATATTTAACACATTAAGAACTAAGTAATTTTATATTAACTACAGACATTTATTAAGGGAGCGTGGCTTTATAGTTTCATAACGAGTGGAACTACATAGGGTATGATAGGAGAACACAGTTTTTTTTTTTGCAGGAGCATTGGTTTGTATTGGAAGTAAGGAAAAGATGCTCTTTACGTTAAAACAATGTTTCATGATGAAACAAGTATGAATTTCTTCAGAATTGAGTAACCCCAGATTGAGTATCAAAAGAGGAGTTACTTATGGAACCGTAATTTTGGGCTCATATTATTACACGTGAACGACACATCAAGCTTCTCCATATTACTAAAGGGAGCATTTATGTAGAGGAACTTGGTTTGTATCATTTATAATCGAGCTCAAATAAATAGGTCCCTATATAGGAAACAAAGTTCTTTGTAGGGATCCAGGGTCTTTGATACGGAGAGTTGAAAGAAGGCTGGTTCTTGGTAAAAGATGTTGTTTCATGAGAAACAGGTTATTCCTAGAAATGGATTAAACCGGTTCTGGTGCTCTACAAGCAAGAGTTATATCTGTAAACCAGTGAATTATTGGGCTATGATTTTCAACGTTAAGAACCCACGCGATTCTCACTATTATAAAAGCATTTAATGTAGAGAGTGAGTGTATCATTTCAAAGCATTGAATTAATGTTCTCGTTGAGTGAGCAACAGTTTATTTTTGCATCCTCAATATTTCTTTGCTAGATTGGAGACGCTAGAAAAAGAGATGCTCGTCTTAAAACAGGATTGTGTTTCAGTGAAGAACTGGTCTAAATTCCCTTCGAAAGGAGTTAAACACAAGATATGTTCTCCAACAAGAGTTTTTCTGGTACCATGACTCTTGGGCTCAAGATTTACCCAGTCAGAACCCAATGCGATGACTACTATTTAAAAGAGCACATAAAGTAAGTGGAGCTGTGTTGTAAGTTTCATTAGCGAGTTGAACACATAGTCCTCGTATTAATAAGAACCGTTCATTTCAGGACAATCTATTCGTTCTTGCTGTAAGTTCGGAGAAGCTGGAAGAGACTTGCATCTTGCGTAAACATTTTCATCCGGGATAAAGCAGGTTAACCCTTCGAATGGAATTGAAAACTAGGATGTGTATCTCAAGCAAGACGTTCATTTCTGCAAAACCCATTGAATTTTTGGCTCCAAAATGATGTACAATAGTATCTCTGAACCCCATTAGCGATCCTCACTATTAATAAGAGCAATTTAGTATGAAGGGAGTGTCGGTTTTGTTCAGTTCATAACCAGAGCTTAGTTGCATATGGTCATGTTGAGTAGGAACACGTTTCTTTTATTTCTGGCATTTCTCTGTTTGCTGTATTGAGACGAGTAAAAACGTAGCTTCTTTGCCTTAAACAGAGTAGTGTGTCATGGATGAAGAAACTGGATGAATTTCCTTAGAAAAGAT
The DNA here is from genome assembly GCF_903995425.1 of Onychomys torridus. Lineage (NCBI taxonomy): Eukaryota > Metazoa > Chordata > Mammalia > Rodentia > Cricetidae > Onychomys > Onychomys torridus. The sequence goes on from NW_023413137.1 coordinate 1,590, forward strand.
TATTCAACATTGTTGTCTTCAAGCAGGTCATCATATCTGAAACCCAGTGATTGGCTCAAATGATTATACAATCAGTTCCGAACCTAACGATGCTCCATTAACTAAAAGAGCATTGATGATAAGAGAGCTGTGGTTTGTTAGCTTTTCATAAGAGAGAGTTGAACTACATATGGTCAATGAATAGGAAACACAGTTCTTTTTCTCAGGGCATGCTCATGTTTCTTGCTGAGTTTTGATGCTTGAAAGAAGAGCTTGCTTCTGGTTTAAAAGCATGTGTTTCATCGATGAGGAAACAGGTCTCAATTTCACTTTAGAAGGAGTTATAACCCTAATCTGTGTCTTCCTACAAGCAAGAGTTTCGTTCAGTAAACACGGTGATATTTTGGGCTCAAATGATTTTACATCAGTTCAAGAACCCAACGCGAACTCACTATTAACTAAAGAGCATTTATGTAGAGGAGAGCTGTGTTGTATCAGTTTCATAAGCAGTTCAATCTACATATGGTCATTGAGTAGAAACACAGTTCCTTTTTTCGAGGGCATGCTCAATCGGTTTCTTGCTGATCTCTCTTCACATACCCCACGGCGGCGAGAACACGAGCGATCGCCCCCCAGCTCACCTGCAAACGCCTTGTCCTCCTCTTGCTGGATCCCTACTAGTGACTCTGCTTCTGAACGCATTAAAACCCCGTCATACACAATCTTAGTTAATAGAGGTTCCGTATGGGTTTTATGAATGAGTAAGATATATGAGCCCAAAATTCACCGTGTTTACTGAAACGAACTCTTGCTTGTAGGAAGACACAGATCTAGGGGTTTAACTCCGTTTCTAAAGTGAAATTGAGACCTGTGTTCCCATCGATGAAACACATGCTTTTTCAACCCAAGAAGCAAGCTCTTCTTTCAAGCATTCAATACAGAAAGAACCAATGACAATGCCCTGAAAAAAAAAAAACTGTGTTTCCTATTCATACGGACCATGTGTAGTTCCACTCTGGCTTATGAAACTGATACAAACCACAGCTCCTCTTACATAAATGCTCTTTAGTTAATAGTGAGATCGCTTAGGATTCTTGAACTGTGTAAAATCATTTGAAGCTCCAAAATTCACTGGGTTTACCAGATATGAACTCTTGCTTGTAGGAAGACACACATCATGGGGTATAACTCCGTTTCTAAAGGAAAAATTCAGACCAGTGTTCTCATCCATGACACACACTCTGTTTTAAGGCAAGATGCATCCTCTTCTTTCCTGCGTCTCCAATACAGCAAGACCATGAGAATGCCCAGAAAAAAGAACTGTGTTTCCTACTCATACAGACCATATGCAACTCAACTCTGCTTATGAAACTGATACAAACCACAGCTCCTCTTACATAAATGCTCTTTAATTAATAGTGAGGATCGCATGGTTTCATGATATATGTACAATCATTTGAGCCAAAAATTCACTTGTTTTGCAGAAATGAACTCTTGCTTGTAGGAAGACACAGATCCTGGGGTTTAATTCCATTTCTGAAGGGAAATTCAGACCTGCGTTCTCATCGATGAAACACATGCTGTTTTAATGCAAGAAGCAAGCTCTTCTTTCCAGCTTCTCCAATACAGCAAGAACCATGAGCATGTCCTGAAAAAAAGAACTGTGTTTCTTATTCATACGGACCATATGTAGTTCAACTCTGCTTATGAAACTGATACAAACCACAGCTCCACTTACATAAATGCTCTTTATTAAATAGTGAGAATCGCATTGGGTTTCTGAACTGGGTAAAATCATTTGAGCCCAAAATTCACTGGGTTTACCAGAAAAGAACTCTTGCTTGTAGGAAGACACATATCCTGGGGTTTAACTCCTTTTCGAAAGGGAAATTCAGACCAGAATTCTCAACCCTGAAACACAATCGGTTTTAAGGAAAGAAGCATTCTCTTCTTTCTAGCGTCTCCAATCTAGCAAGAAATATGAGCATGCCCAGAAAAAAGAACTGTGTTTGCTACTCATACGGAACATATGTAGTTCAACTCTGCTTATGAAACTGATACAAACCACAGCTCCTCTTACATAAATGCTCTTTAGTTAATAGTGAGAATCGCGTTGGGTTCTTGAACTGTGTAAAATCATTTGAGCCCAAAATTCACTGGGTTTACCAGAAATGAACTCTTGCTTGTAGGAAGACACAGATCCTGGGGTTTAACTCCATTTCTAAAGGGAAATTAAGACCTGTGTTCTCATCAATGAAACACATGCTGTTTTAACACAAGAAGCCAGCTCTTCTTTCAAGCGTCTCCAATACAGGCAAGAACCATGAGCATGGCCCTGCAAAAAAGAACTGTGTTTCCTACTCATATGGACCATATGTAGTTGAACTCTGCTTAATGAAACTGATACAAACCACAGCTCCTCTTACATAAATGCTCTTTAGTTAATAGTGAGAAATCGCGTTGGTTCGGGAACGGTTGTTAAATCCATTTGCAGCCCAAATTCACTTGGTTTACTAGAAAACTGAACTCTTGCTTGCAAAGAAGACCACAGATCTGGCGTTTAATTTCACGTTTCGAAGGGAAAATTCAGACGATATCTAACCTGAACACAAGTCGTGTTTAAGCAAGAAGCTATCTCTCTTTAGGTCTCATATCAACAAGAAATGATGAGCATGCCCCGAAAAAAATTAAACTGTTTGCTACATCATACGGATACATATGTAGTTTCACTCTGTCTTTGAACGATACAAAAACAGTCCTCATACATAAATGCCTTGTTAATGGTGAAATAGCTAGGATTCTAACGTGTAAATAATGAAGCTCATTCCTGGTTACCAATAATAACCTTCTGGGAGACACATCTGGAATAACCAGTTCTAAGAAATTCAACCCAGGATATCTACACACATCTGTTTAGGATAGATGCTCTCTTATTTCTGCGTCTC
>NW_023413138.1:0-55495 GCF_903995425.1 Onychomys torridus
AGGTCTAGAGTTAGTGGAGAATTACAAACGTAGGTGGAAAATTAATTTAAGTGTCCTGGTAAAAGGGAAAAACAATCTGCAATTCACAGTTGCACATAAATACAGATGCATGAACATAAACATTGAAAATTAAATCACCTTTAAAGACAGAATACAACTGGCATCCAGGATATCTTGCTCTAGGTACATTGTTAATCAAGTTCTATGTGCTACATGAGCCTAAAAATACATCTTTATTAAAAACAAAATACTTTGCCAAGAATTTTTGTTATTTATTACACCAACTCAAGATTTTTCCTGACACATTTCCTACAGCTCTTCACAGTTGATGGCTTCTGGCAGTGGTGTGGGGAGTGACTCAGTTATCTTTAGAGAGCTGGCCACTGGGAGTGTGACCATGCCCCAATGAGTGAATGGACAGCACAGATTGCACTTGGTGTATTTTGAGTGGTAGTACACTGGGGAGGGAGCGTGGACCTGGGAAGAGTAGGAGGAGAGTGTGATAGGGGTGCCTTGCATGAAATTCCCAAATAATCAATAAAAATATTACATTGGAAAAAATTAAATCATCTGATACATTTTTTTTTGTTAGAAAAATGGAAGCCATTTTACCACATGGTGCCTTGACTATTCTTTTCATTGAATAGCTCTATGCAATTTGACAGTATGAGAATACACAATGGAAGATGATGACCTGCTTAACTCAGAGCAATAGCTGAGTACCCCATGCTTAACTGAGTCTGCTTAGTGTTATAGCACATTTCCCTCCTGTGGCAACAAGGTGACCTGTACCTTCCCATTATTCACCTAGGTAGTCATTTCTAGCTGCTTTGCTACCTAGAACAAGTGTGTGGAAAACACAAACTTTTACACTTTTACTTATTTTGCTGTAACAACGTAAGATAGTAACTGCAAGAAGAAATAAATAGTCAAGACTGAATGGAAAATTTTGGTACCATAGCATCTTTGCCAGAGAGGATAGCTTAAATAGTAAAAGGTTCTCAAGACCTGACCTGTTATATCTACAATTAGAATTTTCCTTCTCAGGGCATAGTCTGTAAAGCAGAGCAAAATGAAGACAGACTGAACAGCAATTATCATGTTTGACACATGGAAAATATTTCTCTTTCTTTCTTTCATTTTTATTTTCTGGAGCTGAGGACCGAACCCACATCCTTGCACTTGCTAGGCAAGCACTCTACCACTGAGCTAAATCCTCAACCCCAACTTGGAAAAGATTGCTACAGTGCTCTTCAACGCAAAACTTGAGAATGATTATTAATCATAAGTGATATGATACTAATGTACAGGAAATAAGCAAGGATTTTTTTTTTTTACTGAACTCGAAATATAAGAGAATCAGTTAGATACAGCCTTCTTGTCACTGTGCAAAATCAAAGTTGAAACTACTTTCAATATTTACACAGCAAATTAAGGTTAAATGGTGCTCTTTTCCATTGCCTTTCTTTGAGAAAAAGACTGAGCATGGAAATCTTTGTTTAAGCAGCCCATATTAATCTTTGTTTTACATACTGTACCTCAACCTTCCCATTGCTGTGACCCTTTAATACAGTTCTCATGTTGTAGCAATACCAACCATAACTTGTTGCTACTTCACAACTGTAATTTTGCTACTGTTATGAATCATAATATAAATATCCAATATGCAGGATATTTGATATGCGACCCCTGTGAAGGGGTCAGTTGACACTCTGCAACCCACAGACTCAGAAATGCCTCTGTAGACAAATAAATAGCCAATTAAACAAATTTTCACAGCTCTGCATTTTGGAAGTTTTTCAATAACATAAAAATTTCCCGATCCACCCCAGAACTCTCATCTGGACCAGAGGTGAGTTCCTGGGATCACATCCAGAGAAGCCTGCACCTAGGTTGGTTGGATTTCTTAACAAAAAAGCATCAAATAATCTTTAACATAGATTTTTACCTTTCAAATCAAGGAAGGAAAAAAATGGTGGTTAAAATATGCTTGTGAAAAGCAATGGTCAAATATTTACATTAGTATAATCTGCTCTTTAGGACTTCCTCAGACAGCTTTATAAATGGTCCATGTTTCAACGTAATGGTGATTTACACCCTAATACATCAAATATACAAGCAGTAGAAATGATGTCTCATTAATAAATGAAAGTGAAATTTAATATATTGTGTAAAATAACTTTTCTCTTACTGACAATAAAAACATAAATCTGTTTCATGGTAAAAAAAATTTCCCATCATAGCAACATGAATAATGTTGAAAATTTCACTTATAGGTTTCCTAGTAGTGCTTACATAGTTGTTATTAATTTGTCATTAATATTTAATTTCATCTTATAATTATCTCATGTGTGTTATTGAACAAACTTAAGGAGATAACATTTTGACTATTCTGGCAAGGGGGAAGATGTTCCAAAGACAGACACTCCTGCTCCTTCTTTTGGCTATTAGACTCTTCAAACAATAGACTCCAAGAAAGTCTCCTTCCCCAGGAATGTCATGCTGGGAGAAAGAAAAAGCTGAGAGTCCTTGATGCCAGCTAGTGGGCAAGCATTTCTCTTGGGAAGAAACTTCACGGAGTTCTGGCAAATTTTCATAGGACCTTACAAAAGAGACCAGAGCCAGTGAGATAATGATCAAAGATGAGCAAGCCCACTCCATTAGAAGGCTCCTTTTGGATGTTTATTTCTTGCCCTGTATATACCTAAATCTCTTAAGTATTTCTGGATGGACTTGGCAGGTAGGGTAGAGGCTACTGGAACTATATGCTCATCTTTCCAGTGTGATCACATCAAATAAACGTCCTTCCTCTTCTCATCATTACTTTTTTCTTTCATTGGTTTATAGAGGACAGGTTGCTAAGCTTAGATTTTTAAAAAAGCAGAAGCCCAGATTTTGTCCCTAACAACTTTCGTAACAGTTTCTGGAACTCAGTGAAATTTAAAAATGCTGCAGTTGAAACCATAGAAAAATATACTTTCACTATGTAATGAGTCTTACAGAAATTTGAGGGTAGGAATCAGAAAAATTAAGACCCAGTAGCCAGGTATATAAATGGATATTCCACAAAGACCTGCTTAGTAAGATACTGGAGAACAAATGGTTATTATAAGGTTGATAAGGCTCAGTAAGTATTATACACACATATATTCAATGACAATAAGTATAAAAAGGAGATTATGAATTCCAGGTGGATTGGGAGGAGGGGGAAAAGGTTGGAGAAGGAAGATGAAGAGCTGGAGATGATTCCAAAACACTATATACTTAAATGAAGTTTTCAAAAATAAAAAAATCCCTAAAAACAAATAGAAAAAATTAATTGAAGAGTTTTGACTAAAATATTTTGTTTTATTTTTATTGTATTTTATTGCAATAAAATTTATTGCACTTTTGAGATAATGTTGACTATAATATTTCTCCCTTTCCTCTCCTCCCAACAAGCCCTCCAAAAAACCTTCCCTATTATTCTTCAAATTCATGACCTCTTTTTCACTGTGTGTGTACATATTCCTAAATATAACTAGTTCAATCCATATAATATTATTTGTATTTATATTTTCAAGACTAACCTTCTGGCACTGGACAATCAATTGGTGTGCTCTTCCTTGGGAAGACCACCTTCTCCCACTCCCAGCTTTCTTTGGTTACTATAATTCTTTATGTAGGATGTGGACTTTCTCCAGACACTTTGGAATGTCTATTAGTGTCCTTGTTCAGCCCATACTTGAGCAGTCATGTTAGTAAAACTTTATGGATGTAGCTTCTGATATTACTAGGTGACACAATCTCACAGCAAACTCGCTGCCCCCATATGTAATATTCTTAAGCCTTTACAGAATAGAGTAAAATCTTAAAAGTTTGCCCTATCTTCAAATACCTGCAGTCATTTCATAACTGAGAATACTTTGAAAAATGAATGAAGAACAAGGAAACTAAATTAAGATGACCTTTTCTATAGAAAGAGGTTGTTCTAATAACTCAAAGAAAGACTTGTGTATCACTCTTTACAAATGTAAAGAACATTCAAGTAACCAAATAATACTTAAAACTAATTGAAGTAAGAAATCATAACACTAACATCAAGGAAAAAGAAGACAGTGCTGATTTATTTGGATTATATATTGAATATTTTATCATACAACTAAATTTTCAAATTCAAATAAACAATTGACCAAAAGAACAAAAATAATTAATTACATGTTCTTTTACTACATTGATGTATTTTTAAATTATTTTTATTATATTTTTGTATGATGTGTGTATTTCTGTTCCCCATTTATGTGCAGTATCCAAAGAATCCAGAAGATCCCCTGGAACTGGAGTTACAGACAGGCATAAACTGCAATGTGGATGCAAGGGATTGAACTCAGGACCTCTAGAAGAGCAGCCAGTGCTCTTAACTGCCACGCCATTTCTCAAAGCCCTGTAGGCATATTTTTAAGGAGGTAAGAAACCTATCAAACTACAGTTTTCAGAGGCAAAATAAGATTTTAAAAAGTCTAAAAGCTAAATTTCCAGTGTACATTTATTTTATTTTACATCTAAAATATAATTACATCATTATCTCCAACCCTTCCCTTGTTCTCCTCTAAGATCCATGACCCTATTAGGCACACAACTGTGGTGATACTATATTTGTAAAATGTGTTTTTATTTGTATATTAATAAAGTTGCCTTGGGGTCAGAGCAGAAGCTGGGTGGTGGTGGTACATGCCTTTAATCCCAGCACTTGGGAGGCAGAGCCAGGCAGATCTCTGTGTGTTCAAGGATACAGCCAGCATGGCGACACATGCCTTTAATCTGAATACTAACCATAGCAGACCTGGAGGTCTGTACAGACAGGCAGTAATGAAGAGGTAATGTGGCTGGGTTTACAACCAATGAGAAAGCAGAACAGAATGTCTATATAAAGAAAAGACACACAGAAGTAGCTCTCTTGTGGAGAGGAAAGACAGCAGAAGCAGTGAAGGGTAAGGTTTTCAGCTCTTGCTCTGACCTCGGGGCTTTTAACTCTGCAATTGGATCTGTGTTTCTTATTTAACAAGATGGTTACATCCACATTTGGCACCCAATGTGGGGCGAATTCATTAAAAAAATGCTTGGCTTGGCAGTGGGTCCGGCTTCCCACCTGGGCAGGCCCTGGCTCCCTAGCTCAGGCCTAGCTCCGGCCTAGCTCGGGCCTAAATCAGCTTAGGACTCAGGCCCAACCTACTTTAGCTATAAGCAGTTACTGCCACAGCTGAAGTTACTTGATTAAAAGCCGGTGCTACAAACAACTCAGGCCTGCAGGAGCTACTGCTAATTGCAATAGCTACACACTTTTGCAGATAGGCTGCTTTTGACTGAAATGCCAGCACACGTGGTTGGTCGGAGCTTAAGGAAGCCAGAGCCCAGTCTTGACTCAGCTCAAGCAAGAACACATAGTTGGATTCAAGCTTTTGGCCAGAACATGGCTGTGCTTTTTCTCTCTTTCTCTCTCTCTCTCTCTCTCTCTCTCTCTCTCTCTCTCTCTCTCTCTCTGGATTCCCACCTTGGATGCTAGGTAGCTGTGTTGAAATTCCCTAGGATTTCTACTGTTCTACACAGAATTGGTAAGTCAATTATATCAGATATTTTAAAGGAAACTATTCAAAAGAGATTTTTTTCCACATTTAAAAGAAATGGGTTTTATGTGTATATTGTAAGAAAATTGGTCTTTGTTTGAATTTTAGGCAGTCTGATAATGGAGCAACTATATGAGAAGATTAATGTTGATCAAATTATGTACATTGTTATTCTTCTTATCCTTATTTTACTATTTAAAAAGATAGTCAAATTAAGTGCCAGGATAAAAATTTTAGAAAAACTTGTTAAACCTGTTAAAATGAATTATAGAGAAATTCAGATTCAGACAGAAGAAATTAACAGTGAAGTTGTTTCAGGATTGGATTATAAGGTTACAGGAAGAAAGCCTGTTTTCACACAATCACCCTTAATTTATCCAGTAACCATAAAACAGCTACCTAGTCAAGTGAATACACAAAATATTTGGACTCCAGTTGAAATGTTAGACTTACGACGGTTTAAGGAAGCAACAGTATCTTATGGCATGCATTATCCATATGTAAAGCAAATGTTAAACTCCTGGTGAACTTATAATAGGATTATACCACAGGACTGGTGGGAGCTGGCACAGGCGGTTCTGGAACCCAGACAGCAGCTCCAGTGGCAAATGTAGTTCAAAGAGGAAGCTAAAAACAGCAAAACAAAGTAGGGATAAAGGTATACAAATCTTCCACGATCAGCTTGTTGGAGAAGGCCAATATGCTGCAGTACAAACACAATGTTTATATGATATGCAAACTCTAATTCTATGTCGAATGGCAGCCATGAATGCATGGGACAGAGTTGAGGAACCAGGGAAGAAAACTGAGTCATTTACAAAGGTTATACAGGGCCCAAAAGAATCTTTCACAGATTTCTTACAGAGACTGACTTCAGCAGTAAAGAGAATGGTCCCAAATTCAGAAGCTAGCCAGATAATAATTGAATCTTTGGCTTTTGAGAATGCAAATGCAGCATGCAAGAGAATAATCAGGCCATTAAAGGCAAGATCTGCACCCTTGGAAGATTGGATTAGAGACACGGTTAATGTTGAGGCTCATGATCATGATAATATGTGGGTAGGAGAAGCAATTTCAAGAGGTTTGGGGAATGTCAGATGTTTTGGATGTGGAAAGCAAGGACATTTGAAAAGGGACTGTAAACAGGGCACTTCTAGAAACAATGTTTCTTCAAGGAACAATGGCAACAGAATGCCCCTTCCTTCAGGAGTATGTAGAAGGTGTGGTAAGGGAAGACATTGGACCAATGAATGTAGACCAACAAGGGACAGACAAGGTAATACTTTGCCTCAGTCTTTGGGAAACTCCCAGAGGGGCCTCAGGCAGGCCCCTACAGTGAATCCAGTTCAGACTTTTCCTTCAGTCGTAGAGGAGACCCCTACTCAGAGCAGTTAAATGACCAAATGCCTATTGGAATAAACCAGGCTACTCAGAGTAATGGAACAACTGAGACAGAGAGAACAGAAAATTCAGGAGAGACCATAAAGAAAATTTTTTGCCAAACTTCTATAAATGAACACACAATATTTGTATCATTTTTTTCTTTACAGCTGAATAGTATTTCACAGTGTATATGTACCACATTTTCATTATTCATTCATCAGTTGAAGGACATTTAATCTGTTTTTATTCCCTATTATGAATAGAGTGGCACTGGGCACAGCTGAGCAAGTGTCTGAGGAGCAGGACATCACTTTCTATTGCTGTGACAAAACTTTCAGAGGTAACTTGTGTGTAAAAGAGTTAATTTGACTTACAGATCCAGGAGGTCAAATGGCACCACCAATGGGGCACAAGTTTTCAGAGACATGAGTTTGTGGGGAACACTGGGGGATCATTCACATTCAAAACACCAGAGATGTGGAATCCTTTGAACACATGGGAAGGAGCAGTATGACTGTGTCATGTGATGTACTTTTAGCTTTTTGAGAATTCTCCACGCTGATTTGCAGAGTGATTCCACATTTGCAATGCCAGCATTGAACATGGGTTTCCCTTTCCTCACACGCTCACCAGTATTTGTTGTCTGTTGTTTTCTTGATCTTAGCTGTTCTCCCTGGAGTTAGCTGAAAACCCAGGGGAGCTCTAATTTGCATTTCCCTAATTGTTAAGGACAGTGAACACTTCTTGAGAGACTTTCACTTCATCATTTGAGAACTCTCTGTATGGTAATGCATTGCTATAAAAGTATCTCTAACATTCTAAGAGACTGGGACTTTTGCTGGACCTCACAGCCAGAGTTAATAATGCACCTTGAGGTCACTTAAGACACAAGACAGATATTGTGCTGTCTCCTCAGCCTGTTTGCCTAACCTGCCTTTATGAGAACAATGTACCAACTGATCTTAATTGCCTTGGATTTCCCATGCAATCAGCTTTTACAACCTAACGTAAAGTGTAGCTGTGATTTTGTATTATGTACTTTTCCATGGCCTAAACCAAAAGTAATGCATGTATATATGTGTGTCATGGCAGCAAATGCTGTAAACCACAAATAGACTGAAAGAAACCATATGAAATGAATATCCCAAATAAATGCTGGGATGCAGCATTCAGATAATACTCAACAGTGTTTATTTGTTTGTTATTTTGGTTATGTGGGGCCATTTGGAGTCAATGACTTAATCTCTTGTAAAGCTATGTTGAAGATTTCTGTGAAGTATCCCTCATTCCTTTTCCCATGTGATGCTTTCTATGGTGTTTAATAAATATGCAAAAGCCCTTTGGTAGGTATGCAGAGATACACATAAGTACAGACACAGGCCAGATTCATGAGTGGACTTTCAGGTAGGCACAGATACTTCAACATATACGATAAAATAATTAATTTATTATAATTTTGAAGTCTTTACACAGAAAGTAGTATATATATGTATGTATATATATATTTTTCTATATATATACATACATGTATACATACATACATACATACATAGAAAAATACATGCACATCAGGATAAATTTTACATGCTCTAGAAAATTCAATTATATAACTAAATGATTTGAGTTTAATGCAACAGCCTACAGAATGGGAAAGGATCTTCACCAACCCCACATCTGACAGAGGGCTGATATCCAGAATATATAAAGAACTGAAGAAATTAGACATCAAAATGCCCAACAGTCCAATTAAAAAATGGGCTATAGAACTAAACAGAGAATTCTCAACAGAGGAAGCTCAAATGGCTGAAAGACTTTTAAGGAATTGCTCAACATCTCTAATTATCCGGGAAATACAAATCAAAATGACTCTGAGATACCACCTTACACCTGTCAGAATTGCTAAGATCAAAAACACAGAAGACAGCTTATGCTGGAAAGGATGTGGAGCAAGGGGAACTCTCCTCCACGGCTGGTTGGAATGCTAACTTGTACAGCCACTTTGGAAATCAATATGGTGCTTCCTTAGAATATTGGGAATCTATCTCCCCCACGACCCAGCTGTAGCAGTCTTGGGCATATACCCAAGGAATGTTTAATCATACCACAAGGGCATTTGCTCAGCTATGTTCACGTCAGCGTTATTTGTAAAAGCCAGAACCTGGAAACAACCTAGATGCCCTTCAACTGAAGAATGGATAAAGAAAATATGGTACATATACACAATGGAGTACTACTCAGCAGAGAAAAACAATGACATCATGAGGTTTGCAGGCAAATGGATGAATCTAGAAAAAATCATCCTGAGAGAGGTAACCCAGACTCAGAAAAACAAACATGGTATGTACTCACTCATAGGAGGATACTAGATGTAAAACAAAGATGACTAGACTGCTACACAACTCCAGGGAGGCTGCCTAGAAGAGGGGACCCTAGGTACAGGGATCGCCCAATGACAGAGAAATGGATGAGATCTATATGAACAACCTGGATGACAGTGGGAGTAGTGAAGGGTAAGGTTCGAGGGAAAGAGAGCTTAAGGGAGCAGGAGATCCCAGCTGGATCAAAAACAGAAAGGGAGAACAAGGAATAACAGATCATGACAAATGAAGACCACATGAGAACAGGAAGAAGCAAAGTGCTAGAGAGGTCCCCAGAAATCCACAATGATACCTCCATTGGAGACTACTGGCAATGGTTGAGAGAAAGCCTGATCTGACCTAGTCTGGTGATCAGATGGCCAAACACCCTAACTGTTGTGCTGGAACTCTCATCCAATAACTGATGGAAGTGGATGCAGAGATCCTCAGCCAGGCCCCAGGTGGAGCTCCAGGAGTCCAACTGTCGAGAAAGAGGAGGGACTGTAAGAGTGTGAATTGTTGCGACCAAGATTGGAAAAGCACATGGACAAATAGCCAAACTAATGGAAACACATGAATTATGAACCAAAAGCTGTAGAGCCCCAACTGGATCAGGCCCTCTGGATAAGTGAGACAACTGAATAGCTTGAACTGTTTGGGAGGCTCCCAGGCTGTGAGACTGGGACCTGTCCTTAGTGTATGAGCTGGCTGGAACCTTGGGCTTACACAAAGACACTTTGCTTAGCCTGGAAGGAGGGGACTAAAGCTGCCTGTACTGAATCCCCAGGGGAGTCTTGTCCCTGGAGGAGATGGGAATGGAGGGGAGGGGCTGGGGTAAAGGTGGGGGTGGGAGCAGGAGAGGGGAGGACAGGGGAACCCATGGCTGATGTGTAAAATTAAAACACAAATATAATAAATTAAAAAAAGGATAAAAAACCTAAACAAAAAAACCAAAACCAAAACAAAACAAAACAAAAAACCAAAATTGTTTCAAATCTGACTGTAGAATATTTCAAGTGTGTCATCTATTAAAAGCATTTTAGTATGGAAAGCTAAATTGTCATATGTAAGGCCATAAATAATGTAACCTTATTCATCTTTAAAATTTGGGAGCAGAATTATTTTTCTTTTTAACAGCAATGCTTAAAGACAGGATTATACCAGTCACTACAGATTCTAAACAAAATTAAAATAATTATGTGTTGGAAGTCTTGCTCCAGATGGGTTTGATTACTGGGAGGGATGTGTGAAGTTGGAGCCAAGAAGAGATTGTGACCACCTGCTGTTGTTCAAACAAGTGGCCCTTGATAGTCTGGGATGTCTTTATTTATGCAATTTCAAAATCATTTTTACAATCACTTTTCCTTCCTGAGTTTCTAAAAATGGTTACAATAATTATCAGTTTGTGCCTTGGCTCTTTCCCCTTCCATCCCCCAAATCTCCCACTGGTAGCCAGTACCTTTTTATCGATATCTCTACTGTTAGAAGCATAAGCAGTCTTGTAAGCCACAAAGGAACTTTTCTAACTAGGCACATCTACAGGTAGAACAGTGTGCCCAGTTGGCAGCATATATGGTTACTGTGTCATACAGGGTGGGAGACAGTTTTGTCTCTTGTGGTTAATATTTATATCTGATAGAGTCTGGGTTCTCATCATCAACTCACTAGCCAAAGCTGGATTACTCTATTCTACATTTTGTACTGCTCTATCTCCTCTGAAGGCATACAAGGTTTTCCATTTATCCTATAGGAAACATAACTTGGAAACGTACTTCTATTAGCTGGCACTGTTTATCCGTTGTTCTTATGTCTATCTCCCTTAACTTCTTAGGATATTGGCACAGTTATTAGATATGACAGAACTCTGGGTTTCTATGATTTTGCTTCATTCCCTGTTCCTAGACTATTCCCATTAACTCCTGATAACATCTATTTAATAACATTTCTCAAAGAATCTTGTGGTAAAATCAATCTTTCCAGAATATTACAGTAAATATAGAATATTAAACTTCATGACCTACTGTGACTCATTCGGGCGAGCAGTGTGGCTAGCATAGGGAAAGCATGGAGAGCATGTAGGACACACATTCCCAAGGTCATTCCCAGAATCAGGCAGCAAACTGTTCCCAGGCCTTTGCCCAGTGGGTCAGGGTCTCCAGGGTCTTGCCACAAGGAGAGCCGTTCATACTATTCTCAGGCCTTGTTCCCCAAAGACGTCACATGGCTCCTGCCAATCAAGGATTCATATCTGAAGATGGCTCATGAAGCTGAGACATCAACGTGAGGGTGTACAATTGTTAAGTGAGAGTTTCCTGCACTAGGTTACAGACTGAATGCAATATGAATATGAAAGACTGGATGATAGGAATGTCCTAACTGAGTGTCTGCTTCCTAACACTCTTTAAGCACAAAATAAAGCATTAAACATCTACCACAGAAAAGATATTCTTTTTTTTTTTTGAGCTGAAGATTGAACCCAGGGCCTTGTGCTTGCTAGGCAAGCGCTCTACCACTGAGCTAAATCCCCCAGAAAAGATATTCTTAAAATAAGCAAGAACTAGAAGCATTACTACAGAGCAGTGAAGATTGGCTGTTAGAACAAATATGTCTTCCCCAGGGTCACTGGAAGTCTGCTGGTGAAGAAACATTCAGCCATCAAAAAAAAAAAAAAAAAAAAAAAAGAGGAATGTCTGTATACCAGATTCAATTCAACAAAATGATACTAAGACCTAGAAGATGATACACAAAGTATCAATATTTCATCTGTTAGCACCCTAAGCATTGTTGTCTCCTTGGGTAATTTGGGAATGTGTGGAATATATATAATGATTATAACTGGGGACAGTGTACTCTTGAAGGATGAAGTTATTGAACAAGGGATCAAATAGAGAATCTGGCAGACATGAGTTTAGTCAGCCGTTGGTTCTGCATTTCTGGTGGTGGGCCCTGATGCATTCACCTCATACCCTGACATGTGATCAGACTTAATGTTTATCAACAGATTTTGTTGGATTTTTTGCTCCGGTACTACTTATCTCCATTATGGTTAGAAACGGCCAATGAAGATGAGCTCAATTGTGTCCTTCATATACAGTGATTCTTTTTTTAAAATATATTTATTTATTTATTTTTTTCATTTTACATATCAACCCCAGTTCTCCCTCCCTCCCACTCTATACTCATCCACTCCTCAGAGTGGGTAAGGCCTCCCATGGTAGTCAACAAAGTCTGGCAAACCAAGTTGAAGCAGAGCCTAGCCCCTCCCCATTGTATCAAAGCTGAGCAAAGTATCTCACCACAGGGAATGGGTTCCAAAAAGCCAGTTCATGCACCTGGGATAAGTCCTGGCCCTGCTGCCAGGGACCCCACAAACAGATCAAGCCACACAACTGTCACCCAAATTCAGCTGGCCTAGTTGGGTCCCATGCAGGTTCCCGAGCTGTCAGTCCTGAGTCAGTGAGCTCCAACTAGCACTGGTCAGCTATCTCTGTGGGTTTCCCCATCATGATCTTGATCCCCTCTTCTTCTTCTTCTTCTTCTTCTTCTTCTTCTTCTTCTTCTTCTTCTTCTTCTTCTTCTTCTTCATCTTCTTCTATTTTGAATGTCCTTTATTGAAGGAGGGAGGAGGTTTTAAATACAGGCTTACAGCACAATGGGAGAACCCTGGAGGGCAGAAGTTCGCTTCTGATGGTTTTATTTATTTATTTATTTTTGGAGCTGAGGATCAAACCCCGGGTCTTGTGCTTGCTAGGCAAGTGCTCTACCATTGAGCTAAATCCCCCCCCCTGCTGTTTTACAATCTTGCATCTAAGCTATTAACATCCAATATGCTGGATACACAGACAAGGAGCTTCCCTTTAGCATTCAGGAGGCTGGAATCTCGAAGGGAATTAGCATAGGGAGGATATCAAGGTCAAGGTTGGCAAACAAGACAACAGTTACCCAAAAAGCAGGCCAGGGACCTACAGGTTCCCCACCCCCCTTTTACTAAAATTGAGCTTCTGACTTAGGTTACCTTACCCGTCATGGAGACACCTGTCCAGGCCACACTGGTGTTCTGATTTAGGTTGGGGAGCACCCCCCAGGCATTACCCATCTCTGAATACTCATTATCTTATAGGCTCAACTGTGTGAGAGCTGCAGAGTTAACTGTTGCCAAAGATCTCTAAGTGGTGCTGGGCATGCAATCTGTGTGTTCAACACAGTAAAGATCAACAGAAGTCTTAACCCACCCATAGCCAGTAGGCTAAAGGTAACTGAGCCATTCCCTTCCTTAACGAGCCTTACTGCAAGTTGGAGACCTTGTAAGATGGTATCCCGAGAGCAAATGGAACTTGAGTTTATAAATTTATAACTTTCAAAGCCAACTGAAATGTATATAACTATTGATTTAAATCTGTCATGTCCCATAGAATGAAAACTTAGTTAACTGTGGTAGCTACTTTTGCTGCCAGGGTCTCCAGTGTGCTAGCTGTAGTAACCAGTTATGAAATGGCAATCCCAGAAACAGTAGTAGTGGTGGTCGTCACTGTTATAACAGCAACAATGGCAGCAGTGATGTCAAATTCTCTTCTGGAGCATGTGGGTATCCATTGGCATGGGCACAACTCCAGGAACACAAACCGCAGAGGCCCATTATTCTTGA
The DNA here is from genome assembly GCF_903995425.1 of Onychomys torridus. NCBI lineage: Eukaryota > Metazoa > Chordata > Mammalia > Rodentia > Cricetidae > Onychomys > Onychomys torridus. Next base: position 13,989 of record NW_023413138.1, read on the forward strand.
CTTAAGCTGGCAGCTCTGCAAAAGAGCAACTAAGAACCATAAAGGAAAAATAGGCAGCTCACAAGCAGCAGAACTAATGGTCTCACAGTGGCTACATTCAGATTCATACAAATTTTAAGGTATCTTCAAAGGGGGCTAAATGAATTTCAGGAGGCCAAAAAATGTTGCACTGAGCCACTCCTGAGAAGTAGGTACTGCTCCAGCATGAATAGGATTGTGAGAATTAAAATGCTTAGCTGGCATGCTACTGTTACTAAATGGAGGTCAGTGATCCTCAGTGTTATCCTTAATCTCCTAGGTGTCTGGGTGACACGTTCTCAAACATACTTGAAAAAGCAGTTACCTCTCTTTCTCTTCTTTCACTCTTGTTCCCAGGGACTGGTCTCTGCTCTCTTCTATGCCCCTTCTTTGCTCCTTCTCTCACATCCCCTCAATAAACCTCCCACGTGGGCCCTGTTGAATGGTGTGACTCCTTCCCTGCTGGTTTAAAAATACATTGGTGCCGAGATTTAGATTCAGTCTGAGACATGCTGGGACCCTGCACCTGGCCCACCAATGACAGCCCTACTTTTTTCCCACCTAACGAATTGCTGGGTCTCTCCATCCAACACTGATGATTGTTTTTGTGAGCTCCAGGGAGTCGACTTGGATCCACCTCAAACAGCCTGACGGTTTCACAGAGCCTGGACAGTGAAGTGTCCAGCTAGCTATCCCAGGACATGGCCAGCACTCCAGATTTCTCAGGTCCACCAAAGATGATTGATGTCCCTCAGACCAGCAGGAAGCATTCTTGAGAACATGGCACCCTCATCCACGCCTCACCTGCTACCCCTTTCCAACTCCTCACCTCCTTATAATAAACAGAAGGGAGGAATGTTGGCATTTAGGCATCTGTGCTGGCCTGCCCTTGGGGTCCTGTCAGGATATATCCTCAGCTGCAGCCACTAAGAGCACCCCCTGGGCATTCGCTATGTTTCCTTATAAAAGGGGGCCTTGTACACCTCCCATCTCTTTCTCTTCCTTCAATCTCATCTCCAGGTACCAGTCTCTATTCTCTTCCCTGCCCCTTCTCTCCCCTCCTCTCAATAAACCTCCCATGAAAAGAAAAAAAAAAAAAAGAAAAAAAGAAAAGCAATTACCATACATTACTTTCTGGAGAATCCAACTGCATGGCTGCAGTTCCTAGGCTTATGTTAATGTTTGCCAAAGCTGGCCCTATTGGGCTTTCAAACCCAACTGGCATCAGAAGGGGAGAGTTTTTCATAAAGGCCCAATAGGTTTCTGCCATGTTGGGCTTCTACTGCAGCCACAGGGCACACTCAGCGCTCAGAAACCCAATGACGAATTTCATTTTTCTTAATAGAGTAATGTTGCATTGAGGGTTGCTCAGTAATTGAGTAATACCAGATCTTCTTATAAGCAACAGTCATCCTAGGGGCCTCCATGCCATATATAGAGCTTTATGGTTCTGTGAGTTGCAGTCTGATTGTTCTTTGCTTTCTATCTAGAATCCACTTATGAGTGAGTACATACCATGTTTGTCCTTCTGGGTTTGGGTTACCTCACTCAGGATGATTTTTTTCTAGTTCCATCCATTTGCCTGCAAATTTCATGTTGTCATTGTTTTTCTCTGCTGAGTAGTACTCCATTGTGTATATGTACCACATCTTCTTAATCCATTCTTCAGTTCATGGGCATCTAGGTTGCTTCCAGGTTCTGGCTTTTACAAATAATGCTGCTATGAACATAGTTGTGTATGTATCTTTGTGGTATGGTCGAGCATTCCTTGGGTATATGCCCAAGAGTGATATGGCTGGGTCTTGAGGTATTCGATTCCCAATTTTCTGAGAAACAGCCATACTGACTTCCACAGTGGTTGTACAAGTTTGCATTCCCACCAACAGTGGAGTAGTGTTCCCTTTGCTCTGCATTCTCTCTAAAATTGACTGTCGTTAGTGGTTTTTGATCATAGCCATTCTGACAGATAAAAGGTATACAGTGACTCTTTATGTACACTCACAAACCATCATTTTGGAGCCAAGTAATAGTTACTGTCACTATAGTATTTATTTTTCTACATATAAGATTTATGAAAATCATTCAGATGATCTGAATAATCATCGTTTTAAGTTTATGATAACTTCATGACACTTTTGCTTACATCCTGCACTCATATTCTGTGGGATTGTTCTGGTGGATGTATTTTGGTGAAGTTAGAATAATCTTGGCTTTGTTCAAGCTGCTGAGTCACAGTGACATTTCTAATAGTCACATGATGAGAAATTACATCAATTAAGGTTTGATAAAAGGGTAATATTTAACAATAAATTACTGGTCACATAAGGTGAGACCTAGGAATGATTAATTAATAACAGTGATTACATGTAGGTTACAAGTATTAAAAAGAGTTTTCTTTTTCCTTCACTGCTCTATTTCCTTCACTTGGCAATATTATGCTTTGTTCTTTCTGCCAAGGTTTCTGCTATGATCTTTCAGAGGCTAATTATGCAAAACATATCATGCACCCCTGAAAACTATGCATGTATTCTCACACGTTCCTCTATGTCTTTGATAGACAAATTATGCTGCCTGGCTATAATATATACAAATCATACTACCTATCCCCTTTGCCTAAAGGGCATAAAATGACAACTTTTTTCCTCTTTCCTTTCAATCAATATCTCATGGAATGCACATGAAATGAGAATTACAGCCATTTCAATCTTGTTATCAAATTGAGCTATTATGAAAAGTTTTTATTTTCACTAACTGGCTTTCTATTTCTCCACTGTCTTTGAAAGTCATTTCTAGTTTGTTTTACATACATTTTGAGATTGTATCTCAGTCTGTAACTCAGTCCACAGGCACGAGAACCAAAGACTTACTCATCCACACAACCACAATTCCTATAAAAATACTAATCTGAAAACTATAATATATATGCAGAGGAAGTGGAGCAGATCTGTGTGGGCCCTGTACTTGCTGCTTCAGTCTCTGTGAGTTCATAGAGCCTTGCTCAGTTGATTCAGAGGACCTTGTTTTCCTGGTGTCTCCATCCTCTCTGACTCCTACATTCTTTCCTCCTCATCATCCTTGAATTTCCCTGAGCTCTAAGGAAAGAAAGATTTAATGGAGGTATTCTGTAGTGAGTAGCCATCCCAGCATTGGCCTGGAAGTTCCAACCCCCATTGAGGCTTCGGTAATTGTCACGCCCACAAGGCAGGGCTGAGGGAGGAAGCTGAAGACCCAGGATTGAGAGGAGAGCTCTTGCTTGGTTCTGGGACCCTGGACGCTGGAGGTAGACCGAGCAGAGTTCTCCAGAGAACACCACCAGACTGCACCATACCTTTGCCAGACCCTACAACCTATCCCTTCATTTGTAAGTTGCCCCATAAAATAAACCTCCCTTTTAACTACGTGGAGTGGCCTAAATAATTTCACCAATATCTGGCACTCACGTGGGGCAAATTCCAAAGGCCTGGGTGGCTCCCTCCCTCAGCCTCCTCCCTGGCTGGCGGATACCTAAACACATCTGCAAAGTTCCATTTAACCAGGGAACGCCTACATGGTTCCATTCCCAAAAAAGGGAGCAACTAGTCTGGTTTCAGCTTCCTAGCTTAGCCCCTAGACCAGCGAAAACCACTGTGAGTGAGGCCTTCCCACTCCTCCCTGAGTGCCGGCTCCCTGCCATCTTGGCTCCTGCCTTCAGCTGCCGCCAGCCAAGGTCTCCAGCAGGCCCTGCTTTGGAGCTATACCAACATCTCCTTCTGGCTGAAAAGTGCTACTGCACCCACCCTACCCCCCAAAAAACCACGAAAAGGTAAGCTTCTTTCAAGTAAAAGTATTTGATAATTTTACACCTTAAAACTGACTAACAAATTTTGAGTAATTCTTGTAATATGGCTGACAACATTACCTCACAAGAATTTAAAAACCTTTTTGCCTGTATGATGAATGACATTTTCCTGGAAATATGCAACCTCCCTAAGGCATATCTGGCTTGTACCATTTTGACATTCATTGTAATAATTTACACAGTGTTTAAACACTGGTTTAATAATAAGAACAAAGATGAGTCATTATTGGACTGATACAGGCTTTAAAAGATAGCAATGAAGGCTTACAGAAAAAGATTCTTTCTCTGGAATCTGCTGACCAGGACTTACATAAAAATACTCTCTCTCTGGAATCTGCTAACCAGAATTTACAAAACAAGCTTGTACCCAAAATTGCTTTTATTGATAATAAATATGAGTATTTAATGGATAGAACACTAACTCTCCAGAGTGAAGTTGTAGTCACTCAGACACTATATAAGGAAGAAAAATTATCATTACTTGATAAGATAAGGTCCATGGAATCATGTGTTTCAGAAGAACATAAAAACTTCCATGATTCCATGAAAAATCTGGAATCCCTTACAAGAGAGGAGGTTTACTCCCTGGAACAGACCCTAGGTGCTCGTTTACAAGCCCTGGAGGAAACTCTCAATAAACATGACAAGAGACCTAATAAGCAGAAGGGCAAGACCATACAGGTTGTAACATCTCCAAATGGCTCTCATACAATGGCTTATCCTGTTATCATCCATCAGAAGCCAGCCGATGACACATGCCCCAAGCTATATAAGACATATACATTACAACCAATTTCAACAAAGGACTTTAAAAATATAAAGGAAGCAGTAGTTACATATGGGATACACTTTAAGAGTGTGAATTGTTGAGACCAAGATTGGAAAAGCACATGGACAAATAGCCAAACTAATGGAAACACACGAATTATGAACTAAAAGCTGTGGAGCCCCCAACTGGATCAGGCCCTCTGGATAAGTGAGACAACTGAATAGCTTGAACAGTTTGGTGGGCACCCAGGCAGTGGGACCCAGACCTATCCTTAGTGCATGAGCTGGCTGTTTAGAATCTTGGGCTTACTCAGGGACACTTTGCTCAGCCTGGAAGGAGGGGACTGGACCTGCCTATACTAAATCCACCAAGTTGAATTGAATCCCAAAGGGAGTCTTGGCCCTGGAAGAGATGGGAATGGAGTGGAGGGGCTGTGGGGAAGGTGGAGGTGGGGCGGGAGGGGGAGGACAGGGGGAACCCATGGCTGATGTGTAACATTAAAACACAAATATAATAAAAAATTTTTTTCTCTAATTACCCAAGTTAATTTTTCTGGCTCCTAATTCATTCATTACATTTATCTTTTTTTATAAAGTTCAAGTCTCCAAATGCACTGAGAAATAATCCTTTGCTATATTATGATTAACTATATTGTTACTGAAAGAAAGATACAACCTCTCTTTACACTTGGCCTTTGTTATTCATAAAGGCATCTTTCCAAGTCATGCATTTTTGCCACCCAGCCATTGCTTACTTCTAGGGACTGTAGGTACTTCTTGCTCTGAAATTATAGAAATTTAAATGAACTTCTATGCTTTTAAAAATATTTATGCAAAAAATATGGCCCTTGAAATGCCTTGTATTATGTTACACAACTTCTAATTAATCTTACTGAAATTTATTGAAAATACTTATTTTTTTTTCCTCAAATGAGTGTATTTGGTACCTTTAAGGCACACAATTTCAAAAGTTTAATCTAGCGTTTCTTTGTGACTTTGGCTCACAAATGTGACAAAACAAAATGACGAAAAGCCTTTTAGATCACACTTCTTATCTCATGACATAAGGATACATAAAGTAAGGAATGAAAAAAGACAGGATCTCAATAACGATTTCAAGAGCATGGCTCCATTTCTGCTACTTTAAACCATTTCCTAAATCTCCAAAAGCTTCTAGTAGGTTACCAGTGGCATGCCAAAACCTCTGAGCATGGACAACAAGACACCACTGTCCAAACAGTAACAGTAGTATATTAGTAATAATAATACAAAGACTTCAACTCCAGGGACCTGCTGTCATTAACAGAGCTGATATGCTTGCATAGTTTCAGTGGCAAATCATGTGCAAGTTTTTGAGTACCAGTTTATTGTAAATTTCATATCTTTATCAACTTTGTCAAACATGCACCTCAATATTACTACATACTTTTTTTTTGTCTGGAAATTATGGTATTGTCTTGAACTGTGTGCATCATGGCCAGTTTTGGACATCATGGTCTTTACTTACCAGATAATACCAGGCCTACATCCATGACATGATAATCTCTGCTCTCTCCATGTTACTCTTCAGGCTTCACTGATTACAATTTCTAGTTTAACTATTTTGTTCCTTTAGCTCTTCTCTTGCATTTCTAAATCCTGTGTTCAAACATTGCCTGTAGTGAAGTGAAGAGAGGAAATGATTTTATTCCATATTTATTCTCAGTTTTGTCACTTTGTGAGAATTCTAAATTTATCATTTCTCCTTAATTTCATAAGTTAATGTCTAGTTTCCTTAAGCTATTAAGACAAAGTTCCATGTATATTAGCTGGAAATCCATAAAAAACATCCCATGAAGCCCCTTTATAGAGCAATCTTCTAGGTCAAGTTTGCCATAAGGAGCCAAACACCTGCAGCCATTTGCCCACTCTTAGTGAAGTAACATAGTCTCTGTGTGACTGTGTCCTGTAGACCTCAACAGAAATCATTATTTTGCTTGCCTTTTGTTTATCAGAAGTTTATGAAGACAGGAAAGAAAATATGAAGGTAAAGCCCTTTGATATATAGTGGTGTGATTGAGGTGTGTCAAGATCATCTTCCACATTTTACAAGACTTTGAATTCCTGATTTCCCTGTGCACTTTACTCATAGTCAAACATAGAAAATGTACAATTCTAATTACTGATTTACTCAAATAGTGTATTTAATGCTGACACATCCACATTATCATTACTGAACATTATGCTCACTGAAACACCAGCGTGGAGGTTTGAGAAGTTCAAGAAGATTAATGTGTTCATTTTCAAAAGAAAATCTATTTGAATAAAACGAAATCAAGTGAACTGTTTTGTGTTGTGTTGTTTTTGTTTTTGTTTTGTTTATCAAAGAGCTCCAGAGCCAGATCTTTGCGAACTGCGCCAAGACATGCAAGTGTAGGTCGACCAGTATAAACAGAGTTAACTCTCAGATACACAAAGCTAACTGAGGCTTGAACATGAATGAGCAGTTAGTGAATGGAAAGGAAAAAGTTTGTACCAAAGGGCATTGTCAGGATTTGGAAGTGTAAGGGCCCCACAGACTCCTTATCATTTCCTGGTAGGTGGGGCTGTTCTGTCACTTTATGGCTCCTTAGCCACCTGTAGTGCTCTGGCAGATGGACAGCCACAGAGGTAAGAATGATTGATGGGTTATAGCCTGGCTCCATTTCCAGCCCATATTTCTGTTTCCCAGGCTTCTGAAATGTGAGGAATCACAAGCACATACCCCTACTGCCAGGAACTTTGGTATGGCCTTCTTTCCATGATGCCAGAACCATCTCAAATTCTGAAGTACAACACAGTCTTCCTCCGTAAATGGCTTCTGTCAGATATCACACATGGCGATGACCAAAGGAACCACCACAGAAAAGACTTTTGAGCTCTGTAGAAGTAGAAGATCATGAAAGAAAAGTAGAAACTGAACTGAAAATTTCTTGTCCTTAGGATTTGACAATGCTAATTTTCTAGTTTCAAACAATCACATTTATAAGAAAAAAAAAAAAAAAAACATGGAGGTGAGATCTCTTATGAAGACACAGCCCATTAGTCAACATAGGCAGAATCCAGGATAAATTTGCTCAAGTCTCTCCACACAGCATTAACAGATATTCTTTATGTTACTTGAAAGATAATATTACTTAAGTTTCATGAGATATGTAACATTCCATTATAGGGGCTGGAGAGAAGGTTCCACAGTTAAGAGCACAGGCTGCTCTTCCAGAAGACCTGAGTTTAATTATCAGCACGCATATGGCAGCTTACAAATGCCTGTAACTCCAGTTCTGGGGGATCTGGCACCCTCACACAGACATACATGCAGGCAAACTGCAAATGCACATAAAAATAAATAAATCTCATAGTCTATGTGGATGCCTGAGGCAATGTTGATGTCCATGGTCCATGCTGCCACTAGAAATCATGTGGAAGTCCATGATCCCTGCTGCCATGGGCATGGAAGCTGCTTTTGCAGTGGTATTCATGACAGAAAACTTATAATTGAGAATGAGAGAACATGAAGGGTTCTGTGACAACCCGCCCTCCAGAGCAACAAAGAGAAAGAGAGAATAAGAGGGAGGGAGGGAGGGAGGGATGGAAGGAAGGAGGGAGGAATGGAGAGAGACAGAGACAGAGACAGAGACAGAGACAGAGATCCAGGCAGGAGTCCTTAAAAATTTTGATAAAGATGCTGAAATGTACCTCTTTGTAGCTGATGTCTTCTAGCAGGGGTGAGGTGGGGAAGGACTCAGCTATCTTTAAGCATCTGGCCACTGGGAGTTTGATTGTACTCCAATGAATATATGGATAACACAATCTGGACTTGTATTTTTTTTCTTTTGTTGGGGGGAGTGCAAGGGTGGGAAGGTGGAACTGGGAGGGATAGGAAGGGAGCACTATTGGGGTGCATTGTATGAAATTCCCAAATAATCAATAAAAATATGTTGGGGAAAATATTTTTAAAAATTACTCCATTTCAGATCTTGTTTTATTTTACAAAATCTGTATATTTCTACCACTTTCCACTCAAAACTATGGAACTGGTGATATCTTTGCCTGAAATACCTTTTGGATGTGAGACCTTAAATACTCTGATCTGCTACTTTTGCTTCACTGAATGCCTCTGTGCATCAGACAATAATTGACACAGCACTGTATGTTGATTAATCCATATCGATACTTATTAAAATGGTTAAATTAAGCTGACTATTCTCCTTGTTTTTATAGTTTTATGGTAAAACCCATTCAGAAAATTTCAAATGTATAATAGATTTTAATTTTTATAATCACTAGAAAAGTGGATATTTGGAATTTATTCCTTATGTTGAACTAAAAGGTTCTATCTTTAACCAATATCCACACATCTCATGGCCAACCCCAACCCTCAATAGCCACCACCTTTCTCTATTTGGTTTGGGCTTGCTCAGTAAAATTAGGAGGTATTGGTGTCTCTGTACCTGCTTCTTTCATTCACAAAGTGTTCTACATATTCATCTATGTTGCCACCAACGTGTGGGGGGGTGCTCTTTACCCATTCAACTTTTGAATTCTTAGGTTGATTCTGGAATTACCAGAACTATTAATCCATAATAATTATGAATACTACTTCAGTGAACAAAGAACTGTAAATGTCTTTTGAATTAGCCCTAACTTTTCTTTAAAAAATGTACATGCATAATTTCTTAAACGTGTATTGAATTTGAATGTTGTCCCTCCTCCCCTTTCCAAACCCTTCTATGTCACCATTCCCTTTCAAATTCATAGCTTCCTTTTCTCTAGTTACTAGTGTTACATATGTATATATATGTTAAATGTTTTGGGTGTGGCAAACTGGTTGTAAAGTGAGGTTGTAAAAAGGATAAACAGGAAAAAGGGAATCAATCTCATGGACCTGGGATTTGTCCAAAATGTATGAAGAGTAAACATTGGGCTCAAGAATGTCGCCCTAAAATACCTCCAGTGGGAGCTTCTTTTTCACTTCAGGGAAACTACCCTGCGGGTCTGACCCGAGGCCTCGGACAAACAATAGGAGGTTTCCAACAATTTTTGCCCTCCAATCAGCCATAAAACATAGTGCTGCCATGGACATACCAGCCTTGAGCGCTTTTTCATTAAAAGGTGGCGACGTTCCAAAGAGAATTCCTACAGGCATATATGGCCCTCTACCAGCAGGGACATTTGCATTACTTACAGGTAGATCAAGTTTAAATGCAAAAGGTGTTACTGTTCATTTAGGAATTATTGATGTTGATTATGAAGGGGAAATTCAAATTTTGATGTCATCCAAGGTTGATATGAATTTTCAAGCTGGTGATCGTATTGCTCAGCTTTTGCTTTTACCGTATTTAGCTATAGGAAATTCAGAGAAAAAGAGAAAAGGAGGCTTTGGGAGCATGGATCCTAGGCATGATTTTTGGACTACAGAAATTACTAAAACTCAGCCAACAATAAAAGTCAGAATTAATTCAAAAATAGTATCAGGATTAATTGATACTGGATCTGATATTACTATAATTAATACTAAAGATTGGCCTTCTCAGTTACAATATCATATGATTCCATGTCAAATTAAAGGTGTCGGCCATACTCCTGTTAATAGTATAGGTCATGCTTTAAATCATGTTTCTTTAATTTCAGAAGATGGTCAGGTTGCAGTTTTAAAGCCTTATATTTTAGACGTTCCCATTAATATTATAGGTAGAGATGCTTTGGAACAATGGGGTGCTCATATTCATTTTTAAAATTACATATTTTAGATGCAACCATTAAAGATTTTATGGAAGGATAATGATCCTTCATGGATAGAACAATGGCCACTTTCCAAAGAAAAATTGGAAGCAGCACATTAATTGGTAAAGGAACAATTACAGAAGAATCATGTTGAATTTTCTACTTCCCCATGGAATTTGCCAGTATTTGTAATTAAGAAAAAGTCAGGTAAATGGCATCTTCTAACAGACTTAAGAGGAGTAAACGCTTCCATGTATCCTATGGGAGCTCTCCAACCTGGAACCCCTTCTCCTGTTATGTTACCTAAAGATTGGCCTGTTATTGTTATTGATTTACAAGATTGTTTTTTCACTATACCTGTTCATGAAGAAGATAAAAAAAGATTTGCTTTTTCTTTACCTCAAATTAATCATAAAGGGCCTCATCAAAGATTTCAATGGAAAGTCTTGCCACAGGGCATGATGAATTCTCCTACTATGTGTCAGTTATATGTTGATTCTGCTCTAAAACCTATTCGACAAAAATGGCCTAATGTATATATTTCTCATTATATGGATGATATTCTTTTTTCTGGCCCTGATATTAAGGAATTAAAGATAATTTTACAACAATTGCCTGAATATTTTAAGACTTAAGGATTAATTATAGCTCCTGAAAGGATACAGAAAGACAGTATGGTAAATTATTTAGGATATGTAGTTAATAGAACTACTATTCAACCTCAAAAAATGTCCCTAAGAAGAGATAAATTACAAACTTTAAATGATTTTCAAAAATTATTAGGTGATATTAATTGGCTAAGACCTGCTTTAGGAATACCTACATATAAATTACATAATTTATTTGGAATTTTACGGGGAGATTCTGATCTCAATAGTCCTCGAATTTTAACTCTGGAAGCAGAGAAAGAACTTCAATTTGTAGAAGAACAAATAAAGGGAGCTTTTCTGAATGGGATAGATGTATCTAAACCAATTATTTTATATATTTTACAAACATGGCAATATCCCATGGGTATGTTAGGACAGGATGAAAAACCCTTAGAATGGATTTATACTAAACATAAATTTTCCAAAAATATTATGTCATATGAACAGCAACTTGCTTTAATAATTGAGCAAGGAAGGCAACATTGTTTTACTTTATCTGGATTTGATACTTCTGAGATCGTTTTTCCTTTAGCTAAGGATCAAGTTTCTTTTTTGTTATCTACTTCTGAAATGCTACAGATAGTTTTAGTTAATTTTGTGGGAGTTATTAGTTATCATTTTCCACAAGGAAGGTTATGGGACTGTTTTCGCAAACAGGAATTTGTCATTAATCAAATTATTAGTGATTTCCCTCTTACTAATACTATTACTGTTTTTACTGATGGATCTAAAACGAAAAGTGCTTATTGGACTGAGGATCGTTATTGGGTTCAAGAAACTAGCTTTGGTTAGGTCCAACAAAATGAACTTTTTGCTATTATACAAGTTTTGATTGATTTTGTAAAAGATATTAATATTATAGCTGATTCTGCTTATGCTGTTGAGGTGGTTCAGAATATTTTGAATGCTGTAACTTATTCTCCTAAAGCTTCATTATAACATTTGTTTAATATATTACAACAATTATTGCAGCAAAGAAATTCAAAAATATGTATTACACATATGTGTTCTCATACTCGTCTTCCTGGACCATTAACTTATGGTAATCATGCAGTGGATCAGTTGGTTTCTTTTGTAAATGCTGAAGAAGATCATGCTCATTTGCATACTAATGCTGGTCACTTACATTTAAAATATAAAATTCCTTATAGGCAAGCTAAACAGATAATTAAACAATGTCCTATTTGTAAACCTTTACATATTCGAATCATTCCTGCCGGTATTAACCCTTGTGGTCTTCAACCTAATGAATTATGGCAAATGGATGTTACGCATGTAGCTATGTTTGGAAGACTTTCTTTTGTACATGTTATAGTAGATACATTTTCAAAGTTTATTTGGGCCACTGCTCAATCAGGAAAAACTGCAAATCATGTGATTCAACACCTATTACAAACATTTTCTGTTATGGGAATTCCTGCTAGCATTAAAACTGATACTGGATCAGCGTATGTTAGTCATAAATTTAAGAAGTTTTGTGAATACTATGAAATTAAACATATTAGAGGAAAAGAGTACAATCCCCAGGAACAAGCATTAATTGAACGTACCCATGGAACCTTAAAATTACAAATTAAAAAATTAAAAAGGAGGAAAAGGAACGATCCTGGTATGGATATTTTATACTTTACTCAGGACAATGCACGGTCTGTTTTATCTCAGGCCTTATTTATTCCTAATTTTCTAAATTTACCACAGGGAGATATTTTAACTCGGGCTAAAAAACATTTTCAACAAGATTCCGATGGTTCTTTGCTACAACAGCCAGTATGGATAAAAATTGCTGCTGATGCAGAATGGCAGCCCAGTTTGCTGCTTAATAGAGGGAAGGGATATGGTTATGTTTCCACAGAGGATGGAGTCACCAAATATTGGCTACCTGCCCGATGGATCCAGACGCGCTCCATTATGGGCGGTTCCCTACCCACCTCGTCATCGTAATACTAATCAACGAGACAATGATGACATTCCAGTAACTGCCATGGCCCACCTATCACTTGGAGAACGTCAGAGACTTCGACAATTGGCTCTTACTCCTTTGCCTACCTGGGGGCAAATTAAGAAGCTTAGTGGAGAAGGTCAAAAGATATTACAGATAATAGGCAAAACTCTGACTGCTGAGAATTTATTCTTGGCAATGTGAGCTTTACTTACTGTTACTTCATCTGCTGAAAGGGCTAATGTAAGCTACTGGGTTTATATTCCTAATCCACCTTTAATGGAACCTGTACTGTGGGGTAGTATGGATATAACCTTATATACTACTCCTTTTGTATTATCTCCACCTTGGAATAATTTAACATATCTGAATAAGGATGATGGCAGTAATTTTAAGTTTACTTATTTTGGATCTCTAAAACCCATATGTATGGGGGTATTTCCTTGTCTTCAACTGGATTGGCAACATTGGCTTTTGTCAGGAAACATGAGCAATGGATCCCATATGCGTTTGCAACGGTTATCCGCATGGTCTATTAATATGACCTGTACTAACATCACCTTTGAAGACCCTTTGCCACTTCCTGAGTGTCCTGATTTTACCTATATTGGTTTGAAATATCAACCTTTTGTTTGGCAAGAATGCCGAGGAAAATTTGGAAAATTATATCAGGACATGATTATGTGGGGACCATATGGTCAATAAAAATTGTTCTGAATGGAATGATATTCAATGTGATGTCTCTTTTACAATTAGGATCCTAATGAAAGAGCAATGGAATGAGATCATCTCTGGTAATCGACTCATGGAATGGGGAGATGGTGGAATTGCTGATCCACATATAGCTTCCCTACAATTTCCGGCTCAAGTTCAGACACATTTATGGAAAGCTGCTGCTGCTTTGAAACCAGTTTATCTAATGAATGGCACATTTTCTGGAACTGCTTCCTCTGCCTCCTCCTATTATTTCACATTGTTTAAAGAATATAACATAACTACTTGTTTGCCCTTGCCCTATGTGTTTTTGATTGGGAATTTTACATTTGATCAAGGAATTCAATGTATACAATGTCAGTTGTATTCATGCTTGAATTCGTCTGTTAAGTTTAAAGATGGTTTTTCATTAATGATTTTGCAACAACATACGCATGTTTAGTTACCAGTGAATTTGGAAAGAACCTGGTCACATAATCCTGTAGATACCTTGGTTTTAGAATTTTTTGAAAAACTTCTTAAAAGAACAAAAAGAATGGTTGGCATTGTTGTAGCTGTAATTCTTAGTTTAATAGCTGTCACCACAGTTGCTACTGTGTCTGGAATAGCTTTGCACACTTCTTTACAAACTAAACATTTTGTTGAACAATGGCACAAAGATTCTCATGATCTATGGCTATCTCAAGTCCAGATTGATTCTAGATTACAAGCCCAGATAGATATCTTAAAACAAACTGTAAGTTGGCTTGGCAAAAAGATGTTGACTTTGGAAAGACAAATTTGGCTGAAATGTGATTGGAATTCAACCACATTTTGTGTTACAAATTTAAAATATAATGAATCCTTACACGATTGGTCTTTAATTCAACAATACTTGGATGGTAATACCTCCACTTCTGATATGATTAATAATTTGCAATTTAATATCCATGAAGTATTTGGACAACAGTTTGAGAATAAAGATGCCTCCACAATAGCTGAACTGTTTTTAAAACAACTTGAAGGTCTTGATCCTAAAGGAATTATTCAAAGTTTATCCCATACTGCAGGAGGAGTTGGGATTGTTTTAATAATTATCCTTGTGGCTCTTTGCCTGGGATATTTATGTTATATCCGTCCCATACAACAGTCTGTGTTAACTCTATGGAAAGCAATTATTTTAAAAAATCAAAAGAAAAAAGAAGGAAAGTGTGGAGATATGCCTATGTAAGCAGTTAATGTTCCTTCTGATTCTCAAGGCTATTTGATGACTGTGACTGGGATAAAGGCCAGCTCTGGCAGGCTAGAGCTAGGAGGAGAAAATGTTCTCTTCCCCTTATCTCAAGTCACAAGTAACAGGTGCCTGGGAACATGGAAGAGGCTTTCTGCTGTAAGGCATGTTATTTTTCAACCTGTCTTGCTTAAGCTTTCTTTACAAGAGGAAGTTAGTATAGAGGACAATGATACCATCTGGCCAGGACGTCATACCCTGAGACACTTTGAATAGCTAGAACATAGGGGAGTGTTGTGTTATGCCAAGCATTGTCTAAGTAAGTTGCTAGGGATACAACAGATGAGGAAATGGTTGTTGAGATTCTTTATGTGCACATTGTATATAAGTCTGATGCTAATAAAGTACAGCATACAGTTGCATTTGCTGCCTTTGCTCTGCATCCCCTGTGTCCTGATTTCTGCGAGACCCTTACCCAGGGACCCCAACGCACAGATGTTGACATGTTATTATTCTTTAACTGCATTTATCTATTAGTAGAAACCTCATGGGCAGTATCACTAAACTTATTAGCCTTCTTTTAAGTTTATGATGCATTGTTTCTTTTCCTACACTGACCTCTGGTGGACAGTTTGTGCTAATGCTCATTTCAGGGATGTTAAAATAGCTCAAATCCCCAGCAATGATCAGTGTGGCCCAGTGAAACTGACAAACAAATGAACTGAAACAATCGATGACATAAAAAGAAAATAATTAGCTAGAAATTGTAGGTATAGAAAGAGAAATTTTGAAGTCAAAATCCAATTGTAACTACATGCAGTTTGCAAGAGTAATGATATGATAAAATCAAAATGAATATAAATCACAAATACTTAAATAAAATAAGATGGGTAATTGTGACTGAGAAAATAATCAGAAACAAGGGGATTGTTATTGTTATATAAAAGTAAACATAAAATTATAAAATCAAACACATTGTTATGGAAAGCAAAACGGAGATGAGAAGAAAAAGGTAAGTTCTGGCTGTCAGAAGTGCATTCACCCATTGCAGAGGATGTAACTATATATATGAATTCAAAGAGAACAGACAGAATAATAAAAAATAATAAACAAGGGCATCAGAGAGGACTTAGTAGTTAAGAGAATGCACTGCTATTACAGAAGGTTGAGTATAATAGATTTTAATTATTATAATCACTAGAAAAGTGGATATTTGGAGTTTATTCCTTATGTTGAACTAAAAGTTTCTATCTTTAACCAATATCCTGTATTGTATTTTTTCTTGTTTTACTATAATTTGTTTAGTAAATCCAGGATGAAGATGGGCCTAACGTAAGGTGCTGTGGAATAATCCTTTTGTACGTTATGAAGATGTGTTGCTCTCCTTGTTAATAAAGAGCTGACTGATCAATAGCTAGGCAGGAAGAGGTAAGGCAGAGGAGTCAAACTGAGAGACGCTGGGAAGGAGGGGATGGAGTCATCAGCCAGACACAGAGGAAGCAGGAGGTGAACATGATGTGCTGAAAAAATAATAATGTGTGGTAGAGCATAGATAAGAATTATGGGTTGATTTCTGATGTAAGAGGTAGTAACAAGCCTAAGTTATTGTCTGAGAATTTATAATTAATAATACATCTCTGTGTGGTTATTTGGGAGCTGGCTAGCAGGACAGAAACCCTGCCAACAGTAAGGTGGTAAGGATGCTTTGAATCTGTTTACTGACAACTCCAGGGCACTTAGCTGACTGCTGAGAGCTATTAATGTTGAGATTCAGTGAGGCAGAAAATTAGTATTTCATACTACGATCTTGTTCAGTCTTTTCCTTGAAGACTGATTTTATTTTTAAGTATGTGTTTGGGATTTGTAAGTGCATGTGAGGGCAGGTGCTCACAGAGGGCAGAGACATCAGGTTCCCTGAAGCCAGAGTTACAGGCAGTTGTGAGCAGCTCAGTGCTGGGATCAGACTCAACCCTCTGTATCGCATTCTCTTAACTACTACGCCCTCTCTGAAGCCCTTGTTTATTATTTTTTATTATTCTTTTTGTTCCCTTTAGATTCATATATGTAGTTACAGCCTCTGCAATGGGTGAATGCACTTCGGACAGCCAGAACTTACCTTTTTCTTCTTATCTCCATTTTGTTTTCCATAACAATGTGTTCCTCTCTGAGCATTTAAATAATACTTACTTTGATTTTATAATAAGTTTGCTTTTATCTTCAATCTTTAGGTACAAAACTTCCTATTTTATACAGTGGGTGGCATTTTCTCAGTCACAACCATCCACCTTGTTTTATTTATGTATTTGAAAAACACGTTGACTTATGATTTTGTTACTTCTGTTATCATTAAACTGTTACAGTGATGGGACATGGAATTTTGGCTACCCAAATCTGTGTTCCTGTGCTAAGTTCACTAATAGATCCAGAATGAATAACCTTTTGGTGAGAGCTGATTTTTTATGATGACAATGGAAACAAACATAATGGAGGAAGGAACTACAAAAACATGAACACGAGTCCACAGAACTAAATAATGGACATAAGCAATGGTAAAGAGTGTGCTTGGCCACAGGAAAAGAAATGTAAATGAAAACTACTTTGACATCCCATCTCACTCCAGTCAGAATGGTTACCATCAGGAACACAAATGATAGTATATGCTGGTGAGGGGGAGTGTGGGGAAAGGAGAAGCCTTATATACCATTGTTAGGTTATATATTAGGGTAGCCACTGTGGAAATCAGTCTGGAGATTTCTTAAAACAATAAAAACAAAACTACCGTATGATCCAGCTGAAATATTCCTGGGCAGACTCCCAAAGGACTTTATGTCCTACTACAGAGATGACTATACAGACACGTTCATGCTGTTGTGCTCATAATAGCCCGTAAATGCAACTAGATGTCCTCCTGTGGCAGCTGAATCATGAAAATGTGGTGGAGCATATATATCACAGAATTACATTCAGCTGTAAAAAAAAATGAAATTTGTAGCAAAATGGATGGACTAGAAAACATTAAATTGAATGAGATAACCCAGGCTCACTGCCCTATGCTCTCTCTCATATGGAGAGCATAGTTTCAAATATATAGATTTATATTTAATGTGGGGGTGTCTATAGAAACTGGGAAACTAAAATGGAGCCATGAGATGGGAATAGTCCTGAACTAATGTTGAAACTATAGAACATGGGAAATATGAAATTTTAGACATGGCAATGTTTAGACAAGTAGAGGACAGAGAGAGAGAGAGAGAGAGAGAGAGAGAGAGAGAGAGAGAGAGAGAGAGACAGAGACAGAGACAGAGACAGAGAGACAGACAGAGACAGAGACAGAGAGACAGACAGAGAGACAGAGATTGAGAGAGAAGAAGGGGTGGAGAGAGGACAAACAAAATTAAGTATATATGAAGAAGTCACGTGGAAACCCACTACTATACAAACTACTGGAAAAATATTTTTGGACTGAAGTGTCCTGCCTGAGCTCGTATTAGAAGCCATGTGGTTCGTGTTGCACTTGTTTGCTGTGTCATGGTGTAGCTAGAAGACCTCACCGACTGCCAGCGCCATGCTCTTTGAGCTTGTCATACAACAGAATAATAAGCCTCAGATATTTTATAGCAACACAAAACATAGTAAAACAAGAAAAAAATACAAAAGGTTTTCACAATCCTGTATGTGTGTTTTTATCATCAAAGTTTTCAAATACACAATTACTTAATCACATCTAATTAATAACTATTGATTTACCTGCAT
Organism: Onychomys torridus; assembly: GCF_903995425.1. NCBI lineage: Eukaryota > Metazoa > Chordata > Mammalia > Rodentia > Cricetidae > Onychomys > Onychomys torridus. The sequence goes on from NW_023413138.1 coordinate 32,621, forward strand.
TTATAATTCTATATAGCTATACACAATACAGACCAGCCAGGAGGGCTTTCAGAGTATGCTATTTTTTACACTGCTCCAAAAATGCTGATATATATATATATCCTATAAATGTAAAAGTCATTCTCTATTGATTGGAAGATAGCCTTATAGAACTAAAAACCATCCAAAACAATTTTTAGAACCTTAAGGTCACTGAAGTTCTGTTTGGCCAACTACATTACACACCATCAGAAGCTGCCTACTAATAGTGGACTTCGAAATGTACAAGTTACACATTAACTCCTTGATTGATTTCTTGTTGCATATAAGCTTGGGTTCATAGGGACAACACATGTAAAAGAAGCCTTTAAACTGCACCAAGCTACCTACAAAATTCACCTCAGCTCTTTTGCTGATGCCAGTGACATCTTACTTCAACTTTGGAAATTGTGTAAGAAGCTGATGTGACTGGAAGACAGCCATCAGATCCTGATTGACACATCCCAAATGGACATGCACTGAGACCTTGAGGTGAATTCATTTCTTACTGATCCCAGCACACTGGGTTCCTCTAAATTTGATATTTTTCTCATTCATACAACTAGACTATTCCCTAGTTCTGAGAGCAGACTGTTCATTTCATTTGCTCTTTTACTAAGTGGGCGGTCTCATATTTTCAGTGTTCAATTTTGTGAGTTCTTCATATATTCTGTGGTTTAATCCTCTCTCAGGTGTGTAGCTGGCAGGGTTTTCTCTCATTTTTTAGGCTGTTTTCCCTTGATTGTACCCTTTGCTGTGCAGCAGCTTTTTAAAACTCATGCAATCCCATGGGTCAGTTCCTGATTTCATTTTCTTACCCATGAAAATTCCTTTCTGAAAGTCTTTTCCTAACCCCATGTCTTGAAGTACTTTCCCTGCTTTTTTTTTAATAGTTTCTAAATTCAGGTCTAATATCAAGGTCTTTCTACATTTTGTTTGTGGTAAGGAATATTAATCTAGGTTCAGTATTACACATATTGATGTCAATTTTTCTAGCATTTTTTATTGCAGAATTTTTTGTCCTTCAATGTATGATTTTTGCATCTTTTTTTTCCAAAAAAAATGATGGTGGTTGTAGCTGTTTAGGTTCAATTATGAGTCTACTTATAATTCCCATTGAACTACATGTCTCCTTTGTGCCCATTTCATGTTGCTTTTGCTACTATGAATTGGCAGTGCAATTTCAATTTGGACATGGTGAAACTTTCTGCATTATTCTTTTTGCCCAAGATTGCATTGAATATTTGGAATCTTTTGTTCTTCTATGTGAGTTTCAGGACATTTTATGCCTCTGTATAAAGTACAATTCTCATTTTGCTGAGAATTGTACTGGATTGTTGTGCTAGTAGAGGAATCCTTACACTATTAAAAATGTCATGTATTTCGTGGGTCTTTCCATTTTCTAGTACCCTCTTAAGTTTTTTCTTCAGTGTCTTAAAATGTCTTCTGTAGAAATATTTCCTCTTATCCCTTGGTCGAGTTTATTCCTAGGTTATACTTTGGTGGTAGTGAGTTTTGTTTTAAAGCTGTTTTGCATAGATTTTTTCCTGATCTCTTTCTCAGAATGCTCATTATTGACATATGTAAAACATCCTGGATTTTTGCATGTATTTTTGTGTGTAGTATGCTTGTGTGTGTGTATACATGTGCTTTAGTGCGTTGTGAGTGTGTAGTGGACATGTGTGTGCATTATATGGAGGTCTGAGGTTGGTATTGGGAGTCTTCTTCAATCGTTCTCCATGTCTTTCACTGAGGCAGTCTCTCATTTGAACTCAGCGCTCACCAACATGGACTAATCTAGCTATCCAGTTTGATCTCACTTCCCTTGTCCCGAGACCTTCGAAACAATGACATATATGTGGGCTACCTTATCCATCTGGGTTTACTCTAGTTCTCGTGCTTGAGTGGCAGATGATTTCACTACTGAGTCATCTCCCTGGCCTGATACTGATGTTTGTACATTGATTTTTGTGTCAGTATATTGATGAAATAGTTCATTAGTTCTCAGACTTATCTAGTGGACTTTAGGGTCTCTTACAGAGATTACACAATATGCAAATAGCAGAAAAATCTTTTTTACTTGTATCCAGTTTATTTCTTTCTCTTGTATTATTGCTCTAGCTAAGATTTCAGGGACTCTATTAAATACATATGGACAAATTGATCCATGTCTTTATGCCTGATGTCAGTGATAATGCTTGTTTTTTCCATTTAGTATAATGTTAGCCATAAACTTTTCATATGTAGCCTTTCTTACATTCCTTCAATTCACAGTCTCTTGAAGGCTTTCATCATGAAGCAATGATGGATTTGTCATGGATTTTCTGTATAAATTGAGTTGAATTAAAACCTTTCTTGACTCTCCAGCCATGGACCTTACAATCATTCTCAAATTTCATTTCTACTGTTAAATTTACAGGACTTAAAATTACTCATTATCACCTTCTCTCCAGGAGAAAAAGTTGTGTTGTCTCCTGACATTGCATTTTCACTTTAGGAAATATTGCCCTATAAGAAGATTCCAATTATAAACCAATGACCATGTGAAAATGAAAGCAAAACTTCATTACTTGTATGACAAGGGTATGATGTTTATTTTTTTTATTTTTGTGATTATAATATATTTACATTTTTCCCTTACTCCTTTGAAACCATCCCCTATATCCCTGCAAGTTCTCCTTCAAACTCATGGCCTCTTTCTTCAATGATTGTTATTGAATGCATTCATGTATTTGTGTATACATAATTATTCCCTAAATATAACCTGTTCAGTCCATATAGTGTTACTGGTACTTCTGTCTTCAGGCCTGACTGTTTGGTACTGTACCACCAATGGGTGTGCTCTTCTGGGGAAGACACTTCCTCCTCCTCCCAGCTTCCCTCCATTGTCTATAGTCCTTTGTGCAGGGTTGAGGTTCATGGGCTTTTCTCCATCTAGTTTTGTGTGTTCGTTGGTGTCATCCCTGTTCCTTTCATGTTTGGTTGGCCTTGTAGTTGAGATTTGACAGTACTAGGAGACACACAATCTTTACAGTAAACTCTCTGCCTCTTGCAATCTTCCTGCTCCCTGTTCCACAACGTTTCCTGAGCTTTAGGTGCAGAAGTGTTTTGTAGATGTAGTCCCTGGGACTGCCTACACAACTCTGTAATTTCATTGGTTGTGGTTTTCGGTAGTGGTCTCTGTCAGTTGCAAAGAGAACTTTCCTTGATGAGGGATGAAGGTATGTGGGTATACAGATAACAAGAGGGAAACCATGCCTGGAACTGAAAATCTAGCTAACTACTCAACACTAGTGAGGTCATGACTATTGGAGGAGAATCTACAACCATGAATTTACTGTGCATTTATTTTTCATCACCTGTTGGTTAATTTTAACTTTTTACATTTTTTGGTGCCAAAATAACTTCCTTCTATGTTAGTATCTCTATTTTTCCTTTTCACATATAAATAGAATGCTATGATATTATCAAGAATCTGCCATGATCATCCAGTAAAGCCCCAGGATGGAATGATCTTCTGGATAGAGTTTGTCATGAGCAACAAAGGACCTACATACCTTTGGGTGATAATGCATGTCCTCAACTGGTTCTAATACCTCTCTGGATGTGTTTGGGTTCCTGATAGCCTGTGGTGACTGTGAAATTCATTAGAATAAAAATGTTGCCTCATTAAAATGTTGCTGGAAGTTTGTTCAAACTGGAAAGAAAAGATATGGAAATCATATTATCAGGCAATCCTGTTCATTTTCATAAGAGCTGATACCTCATTCATTTCACCTGTAACAAAACATTTCAGAAACAACTTGTCTAGTCTAATTGGTTTTTAAGAGACATTCACTACCTGTCCTTAAAGAGTGTGATATTTGAAACTAAAGGAAAATTATTTTGAAAATGCATATAGAACCATGAATATTTAATTTTGTTTTGTTTGTTTTTATTAGTTCTTTGAGAAGTTTGAAACATATTTTCATCTTATTCAGCCTGCTTCCCCAAAATTTTCCAGATGGATCCCAGTCCCTTCCATTGAGCCTTCGGTGTCCCCCACCCCACCCCCATCGAGGCTGTGTGCTACCTGAATATTCCTAAATGTGTGGCCGTCAACTCAAACATGGTTGAATTCTCAGAGGCTACACTTTTAGAGAAAAGTGACCCTTCCTCTCCCAGTAGCTAAGAACTTCCAATAGTTCCTTGGTTAGGGGGAATTTCATGCCCAATATCATCTCTGTGCTGGGATTTTGTCTGGTTTTGGCATGCATGAGTCCTGTGTGTGGTATCACAACTTCTCTGGATTCATATGTGCAGCTGTCCTGCTGTGTCCATAAGACAGTTTCCTTGTAGTCACCCACTGCTTTACACTCTTTCTAACTCCATTTCCACAATAATCTTTGAGCCATTTGTGGGAAGGTCAGTAGATATGTTCCATTTAGGCCTGGACATTCTGTGGTCTCTTATTCTCTGATCCTTGGCCAGCTGTAGGTCCAAAGATACTATTGAGTTCAATTTGTGTTGACTATCTACTGCTGGACCTGGGTCTGCCCTTAAGTGTGGTTCATAGACCCACTAAGAACAAGTTCTATGTCCCATTTTTTATCTGGTTTGAAATAGGTGAAGGATCCACATAGGCACCACTTGTCTGTGTTCAATGAATTGTGTGGGTGTTGGCTTGAGCAATGGGACTCCTCTGTCAGTTTGCAGACAGCATCCTTTGGTCTTAGCAACAGCCTGGGTTGTTTGGGGATTTCCATGGGACTCCCTTGGCCAACAACTCAATGGAATGCAGCCCAGTCCCACTACTAGAATCTCTGTTTGGTGATGAGAGATACAAGTTTGGACTCCATCACTCCCATTATTAGGACCACCTTCACATATTTTAGGAAGTTTCCACTGCACTAAGTTTCCACCCCTCAAATGACCCTCAATTCCAGGTGTCTCTTCCAGAATTCTCTCCTTCTACCCTGCCCTCCCTCCCATTCCTGTCCACACCCACCTCCAGTGCCCCTATAAATCTATTCTATTCGCTCTCCCAGGGAGATCCATGCATTCTATCCTAGACACTTCCTCCACAACTAACCTCTCTGGGTCTATGGATTGTAACATGATTACCACTTACTTGACAGCTAATATCCACTTATAAGTGAATACATATCATATTTGTCTTTCTGGGTCTGGGTTACCTCACTCAGGAAGATATTTTTTCTAGTTCCATCCATTTTCCTGCAGGTTTTATGATGCCATTTTTAATACTCAAATAATATTCCATTGTGTTAATGTATCACATTTTCTTTATCCATTCTTCAGCTGAGGAAAATCTAGGTTGTTTACAGTTTCCCGCTATTATGAATAAAACCACAGTGAACATGTCAGAGCAAGTGTGGTAGGATTAAGTGTCCTAATGGTATATGTCCAAGAGTGGTATAGCTGGATCTTAAAGTAGATAGATTCCCAACTTTCTGAGGAACCACCATATTGATTTCCATAGTGGATGTTTATACTGCCACCATCAAGGAAGGAGTGTTCCCTTTGCTCCACATCTTCAATACATGGGGATGTCATTTGTGTTATTGATCTTAACCATTCTGATAGGTATAAGATAGAATCACAAAGTAGTTTTGATTTGCATTTCCCAGATAGCTAAGGATATTGAACATTTTTTCTCATTTGTTCAGCAAATATTTATTGAACAACATCTTTGTTGGGCATGGTTCTAGGTATCTGGGTCTCTATGAGAGAACATCAGTTTCTCACTGGTATCATTGCCAAATATTTTGACTTTTTAAGTTACTTCTTTAAAAATATTTTATTTATTTATTCTTTCTTCACGAAATACATCCCAGCTGCAGCCTTTTCTTCCACTCCTTCTCCCAGTTCACCCACCCCGAGTCCCCTCTCCCCCAGATCCACTACTCCTCCATTTTCCTTCAGAAATGGTCAGGCCTCCCAGTGATGTCAAAGAAAACTCAGAATAGCAAGGTGTAATAAGACTAGGCACAAGCCCTCATATCAAGGCTGGATGAGGCAACCCATTAGGAGGAAAAGGGTCCCATGAGATGGCGAGAGAATCAGAGATAACATCTACTCCCATTGTTAGGAGTCTAATAAAAACCCTAAGTTAATGAACCACAACATGTATGCAGATGGCTTGGTGCAGATCCATAAGGTTCTGTGGTTGCTGCTTCAGTCTCTGTGAGCCCCTATGTGCCCTGTTTAGTTGATTCTGTGGTACAAGTTCTCCTGACATCCTCAAATCCTTTGGCTCTTACCATCCTTTCTCCCCCTCTTTTTTGGATTTCTCTGAGCTCTGCTTAATATTTGACTGTGGGCCTCTGTATCTGTCCCCATCAGCTACTGGAGGAAGTCTCTCTGAAGACAATTGGGCTAGGCATTTATCCTATGAGTAACACTGACTATCATGAGGAATCATTTAAGTGTTTCTCAGCCGTTTGAGTTTCCTCTATTGAGAATTTTCTGTTTATACCTGTAACCCATTTTTAAAAATTGGAATATTTGGAATTTTCTATTTCTAATTTCTTGAGTTCTTTATATATTTTCAATAGTAGTCTATCAGATGTGGAGTTGGTAAAAATCTTTTCCCATACTGTAGGCTACTATTTTGTCTCAATGACTATGTCTTTTGCCTTACAGAAGTTCGTCAGATTCATGTCAAATACCTCCCCTCAGAGCTCTGGGAACCCTGTAAAAGAGGAGGAAAGAATGTAGGAGAAGAGGGGATGGAGGACATCAAGAAAACAAGGCCCTCTGAATTAACAAAACAAGGCTCATAGGAAATCACTGAGACTGAAGCAGCATGCACAGGGCCTACATGGGTCTGCACCAGGTCCTCTGCATATAGTACAGCTTTCAGTTTAGTGCTTTTATGGGATCCTGGGTGTGATTGTATGGTGCTCTGACTCTTGTGCCTGCTCTTGGGCCTCTTTTCCTGCAGTTGGGCTACCATGTGCAACTTGCATATGATAGTTTTTGCTTTATTTTGTTCTATTTTATTTTATTTTGTCTTGTTTGGTTGTTATCTCATATAAAAATGTTCTTTTCCAATGAGAGACAAAAGAGAGTGGATCCAGAGGGGATGTGGGAAGGAACTGGGTGGAGTAAAGTGAGGGGAAAGTGTAATCAGGATATATTGCATGAGAAAAGTGTCTATGTCCAATGAAAGGAAAAAATATTCTAGATAATATATAGTCTACATGGCTATCATTTGGAAATTTTTCTGTGCTTCTTTCTTTGAAAATTCTTTTTTGTTGTTGTATTAAACATACATTCTCATGTAAATATTTTGCCATGAATAAATTAATAAATAAAGCAATGTTGCAAGATGTGTTTTTTAAGTGTTTGACCAATTAAAAAAATTAAACCAATGATTAAAAAGTTTTAGAAAGTCCATGTTTCATATACTAAATAATTGATAATATTTTTGCAGTTAGAAAATAATGTATAATGTAAATAAAATAGGGATTTAATAAAAAGAGTATTATACAAATTTACATGGATTCAATAAAACTTTTTCCTCACCTAGTTGTTTCCTTTAGAGTGGTTTGTTTAATTTCTTCTCATTTTATCTAGACTTTTTTTTGAGACAATATATTACTGTGGTCTCAGATTCAATATATAGCTGAAATGATCTTTAGTTCCTGGACGTCATGCCTTCACCTTTCAAGGACCATTACCTGAAAGGGGGGTATGTGATGCTTGGACAGGAACTCAGGTCTTTGTGTAAGGGAGACAAAGGGTTTACCAATCAAACTCCAGCCCCATACCAAGGTCTGATTCTATAAAAGGCTACAAATTGAAGGCTTGGTCTCCAGATCACAGCAATAAACATTTTAAGTGGTTGGCACCCGGTGAAAGGATGTTATGACATTTATTCCTAGAATGAGGTGAGGTGCCTGCTGTGCCATTCATTCTCCCCATGATGGTCAGAATAAATGCTGTCTCCTCACGAACTAATTTTTTCAGCTATTGTTCCAGGAAGAGGAAAGTAGCATAAAGGGGAGTAGAAATGTGGCAATATAAGATCATTATGTTTGCAGATAACAACTGGATTTTAAAAGGTCAAGGTTGGGACTTGGACATATGAAAAATTTTCAATTTCAAACACATTTTACCAAGACCAAAGCTCCTTCTGTGAACTGTTGATAGACATCTTCCTCTGTGGTTTAAGTATTCCCTGTAAGGACAAAGAGAGCTGAGAGAAGGATCTTCCCATGCCACTTATACAAGGTACATTCCATGGGGACATTCAATTGATATTAGAGCAAAAGATGTCATGCACACACAGTTGCATAAGAACAGTGAACATAACATTAAATCTGGTGAATTGGAGTGCATATTTCTGGATTACAAATAGGGCTCTTCTACTGGAATTCTAAATTCCAACAACATTACCCTGAAAGTCAGAATTCCTTCACTTCTTGCCATGAAAGAGTGATTTAAGTGCCACACTGGGAAACTTTTACAAACTTAGACAATATATAAAGGAAGACAGAGGCTAAGAGATGAAAATATACTATAATTTTAATTCAAACTACTTCTTTTTTAAAATTTATTTTATAATTTAATTTAATTTTACGTATCAGCCATACATAGGTTCCCCTGTCCTCTCCTCTCCCGCCCCCACCCCCACCTTCCCTCCAGCCCACCCCCCCATTCCCATCTCCTCCAGGGCCAAGACTCCCCTGGGGATTCAGCTCAACCTGGTAGATTCCATCCAGGCAGGTCCAGTTCCCTCCTCCCAGGTCAAACTACTTCTTACATAGCACATAATCAAAGAAAAAAATTATACATAATGAAATGAGTCACAGATACCCTAAACGAATTTTCCAAAAGTATAATGACAAATAAATTTAAAGTAGCTAAAATACCCTTTTCCTTTTGTGAGAGCTAAAGAGATGTCTCAGGGTAAGAGACTTGTTTCTCTTACAGAGGACCAGAGTTTGATTTTAAGCACCTGTGTTGGTTGGCTTAAAACTACCTATATAGATTCCTGCTTTGGGGATCTGACACCCTTTTCTGACTGCCATAAGTACAGGTACACTTGTGCACACATAGACATCTAAATTAATTAATTAGATAGTTTAAAATGCACACATATCTATAAATGTTAACAGTAAACAATAACATTGTAAATGATAAGTCTGAGTAGGATGTTTTCTTAGTGTCCCCAAATAAGCATATTTAAAAGAAAATATGCCCAACGCCTGTGAAAATTCCACCAGAGAAGACCACTTGGATACGAGTTCAAGCTAATAGTAAGCTTTTATTCACTGGCTGGAGAATACACTGGATGTTTGGGCCCCAGTGAAGTTCCAAGTCTTTCTCAGGTTGAACTTTGAAGCACAAAACCACATCCTGGGTTGACACACCTCAGTTAGCAAAACAGTTTGTCAGAAGTAGAACTACAGAAGCCAAAAAGTAATGTTAGTCCATTTAGAGACTTTCCCAGAACTGTAGGCTTTGATGGATTAGGTCTTTGTTCTTGTTTTTCTTCATTGTTTCTCACGTGTTGCTGCCTAGGTGCTGGGTTCCAAGGCCTGAACAACACTTCCACTATGGCATCAATTCTGCTAAGATCTGAAGGTCTGTTACAGAACACAACAAAGTAACTTTAGTTAAGACCACGACAGTTATCATTACAATCATATTTTCAGTAGGAAGTACTACAGTTTGAATCTAACCTGTCCACACAGGAAATCATGAAAAACTTTAGTCATTGTAATAAGGTGGAGGAGCAGTAGAGATTTTTGACCGATGATTAGGCATTCAAATTATAAAGGTCTCCTGGGAATATATTAGATCAATTAGGACTAGAGTAATTACCATAATAATAAACTGTTATGAAGTAATCCACATACTTGGCCTCTTTTGCACATACACATTTCATATTTTACTTTTCTGTTATTTTAATATATAGACAAATAGCTGTCATTAGGTATTAACCCCAGGCTGTCTAGACTTTCCAACCACCAGAATCATGGGCAAAATATAGCACTTTTCCATGCATTGTAGTATGCCACAAGTATTTTGTTATAGAAACATAAACAAAGGGGTTTTTTTTAATGATAAAGCTTGATTTGAACAAATGAAATGCAATTTTATAATTCTATGGATTTACTGTGAAACACTGAACTGTAACTTTTGAATTCATGAATTGTATGATATGTTCATTTTATATTATCAAAATTTTAAGCACATTTTAAACTGGCAGATAAATTTTAACACAGCTGCATTATTTTACCTTTATATTTCTAAGTAAATGAAAAATGTCAGCAAAGTGGTTGTGGATGTGGAAGAGAAAGGAGATGCCAAGCAAACCTTACTATGACCTTCAGGTAATCTGAGTTCTATAGTACCCAAGTGTCCACATAATCACAAGCTAAAAGACTATTGATTTGTAAGAAGCCATAAAGGTTAGCCTTTAACTTTTTTAATGCTTTGTCCTTAAAGTAAACTGGAGAGGGACAGCAAAATTTGGCAGAAGCACTGGCATTGCAGCAATATTCATGAGCAGTGGATTTCAGTTCTGCTGATATGTACTAGGGCATCTGTACAGAGGTCACAGGACAACTTGAGAGAATTGCTTTTTTCCTTCTACCATGTATTTATATAGGATTAAATGAAGATCATTTAATTAAATAAAATGTAAAGTAAGGGTCTAGAAAGATAGCTTGACAGTCAAAAGAACTGACTGCTCTTCCAGGACCTCCATTTTCCTACAGGAAGACTCACTCTCTTCTCTAAATCTAATCTCAGGGGGCTCTATTGCCCTCAGCTGGCCTCCCCAAACACCAGGCACACAAGTGGTATACAAACACACAAGGAAGCAAAACACTCACACATATTAAAATAAACTAAAATTTAAAAGAATATGTGAACTGATTGCAAGCTTCTACACTTGCTATTGGCTAAGTTGCCCAAGCCCACCGGCATCATTCCTATATTTGCAGGCCTAGCAATGGCCACACAGCTCCCTCACAGTCTTTCCCAGATGAGTGTCACCTAAAGCAAGCCTTCCAGTGCCAGCAGCAAATTCCCATGCCTAATTCCAGTCGTGCACCTCCTGCACTGGTTTTCCCTAGTAAGTGCCATCAGAAGCCTGCCCAAGCCATCTTGGAACTTCTAGACATAGCTTCTGACATGCAGTGCAGACTTTGTCTGCAAACCTCAACAGAATCTTATGCTTCAATACTGTCCCTAAATTCCAAGGCTCCAGGGGTTTATCTCCTGCAAGAGCCCAGACTGAAGCAGGCTAGAATATTACATTATAAAGAAAACAAATGAGAAATGTCCTCATGCCCATATCACAATGCAAACCACAAATATAAAAGGTCAAAACAGTTTATCCAACCCTTTAACACCATAGTTCTATGGGAATGTTCTCCCATGAAAACTACTTAGATGAGGCACAGGGCACATACAGCTAGGGAAGACTGCTTAATTGCTTCCTCTCTTAGCAGATCTCATAGTATTTTCTGGAACCTTTGAAATTAGACTATAGGAAGAGGCTTATCAGTCAGATCCAGGTCAAATCCTCTGAGTTCTGTGTCCTAAGTGTGTAATGTCTTCAGAAATGAGGTAAGTGTGTGCCTTAGGGAATGTTCTACTGCTGTGAAGAGACACTGAGATAATGGCAACACCTATAAAGGAAAAGCATTTACTTGGGGTTGGCTTACAGTTTGGAGGTTTAGATCATTGTCATCATGGCAGAAAGCATAGTGGCATACAGGTAGACACAGCACTGCAGAGGTAGCTGAGAGTTCTATATATCCACACCTGCAGGAAGAGAAAGAGACCCTGGGCCTGGCTTGAGCATTTGAAACCCCAAAGCCCACTCCTAGGGACACACTTGCTCCCACTTCAAAAAGCCACATCTCCAAATAGTGCCATTCCCTAGTGACCAAGTTTTCAATTATATGAGCCTATGAGGGCCGTTCCTATTCAAACCACCACAATGTGGCTGTCACACTCTACAACAGAGAACTATCACAAAAAAGAACAACTTGGCATAATGCAAACATCAAAATGTCAGAAAGTTCTGCCCCAGTAGATACATGTATATCACACCTCCTGTAAATACAGCTCAAGGAATATGATGAAAGAGAGAGCACATGATTGTGAGAGTCAGAATGCCAGGAAGTGAAGTCCATGTTGCAACAGTTTCTTCTAGAATTGCCTGCGTACACAAGCCTAAAGCTGTAGCTAGAGTTTTCCTGCTTGGCCCACAGTCAGGACAAATCTCTCTCACCCACCAGTCCCACAGTGGCTCAGACCCAACCAATGAAACACACAGAGACTTGTATTGCTTACAAACTGTGTGGCCGTGGCAGGCTCCTTGCTAACTGTTCTTATATCTTAAATTAACCCATTTCTATTAATCTATAAGTTGCCACATGGCTTGTGGCTTACTGGTATCTTTAAATGTTGCTTGTCATGGCAGTGGCTGGCAGCATCTCTCTGCTTCAGCCTTCCTGTTCCCAGAATTCTCTTCTCTACTTGTCCCGCCTATCCTTCCTGCCTGGATACTGACCAATCAGTGTTTTATTTATACAACGAGATATTCACAGCACTTCCCCTTTTCTTTTTTTTCAAAAAGGAAGGTTCTAACTATTACATAGTAAAATTACATATAACAAAATAATTATCAAGTAAGAATTAGAGTTACAATATTAAAGAAGATATCCTATCTGTCTTATTTTTGTGAGTCTAAGGTTTTATATCTAATTTATCTTTTATCATAACTGAAGAAATTATGACTATCTAGTCTTCAACTTCATCAAAGACCTCAGAAGGATATACTATTACCTGAGAAATGGGAAGAGGATGCAAGCAACTTTTGAGAGTCTTGCAAGAGTAGACAGAGACAGCTGGTAGCCTGGACAGTCATCCAAAGTTCTCTTGTAAAGTTGGGGCATCTGTCTTCAGCCCACAGGGCTAGAGTCTCTCAGTCATTTTTCTCTGTGTCCTGTAGAATGTCTGGCAGTTTCCTTGGCGAAGCTTGGACCTAAAGGACCATTTTGCCAAGCAAAGTTCAGTGGCCACCTTCCTATGGGTCCTGCATGTCCAGTAGATACATTTCTTCAAGCAGTCCAGGCAAGAACAGTTTCTTGCCCAAATGGCTGTTTTTGACAAGAAGAAGATAAACTCCATATGGAGTGTCTTTGATGCCCATACTCCTCTCTGAAGTAAATTTGTGCTGCCAGGAGCAGACATGTCTCACTGTCCAGAAAGTCTAAATTTTTAAAACATTTTAAATGCCATATTCTGTAGGTCTTCGAGTATTTGAAGATTGATTACCTATCTATCTGAAATAGATCTATGTATTCCTAGAATACTTAACTAGCATGTTACAAGTTTGACTAATTTACTACATAGAAGACTAATTATTAATTTGTATTTTTAATTATCCATTACAATTTTAAATGAGCTGTACAAACATAACACCTTAAACAAGAGTAGAAATATACACACAATATAACAAATTAACTTTAAATTTGTATCAATAAACTAAAATCTATACCAATGTAAAACATTTTAAACAAGTTGTTGCTCTTTAAAAGTAGGTTCATTAATCTACCCTTTCATCCTGTCATATCCATATCATATCCCCTTTTATTCTTTAGAAAGAGGTTGTATTTATAATCAACCTGATTTAAATAAAAACATTGTTTTTCTTTGTCTCACACCAGAGGACTCTTCTGATTTGGGACATAAGAATCTCTTAATCTTTTCTTTTAGTAATATGCCCAGGTTTAGAGAAGGAGTGAGTCAATTCTATCTCCAAAGCCAGCTTGTTATATTTGGGAATTTGGGCATAGCTTCTCTTACTACTTCCTGATGGAGGGAGGTCACTGTATCTTATGGGGACACAAAGAAAATTTTAGGATTATAGGGTAGTCTGTGAGGGTTTATTGTCTGAGCCAGTTGCCTTGAATCCATTATGGATGTTGGATCATGTGGAACATAGCAACATCGGAGACCTTTCAGGGGTTCTTGGCTGGTCAAACCTGATGTCTCTTAACCTGGAACAAATACATAGCCTCTGGCTTTCTGTAGAAACAAAAGCAGAGCCTCCTTTCCAAAGCAACATATCCTTACATCCAAATTTTGAAATCAAGGTATCTTTAAAATATACATATTGGTTTAACTCAACAACTTTTATGATCAATTTTTTTTTTGCAGTTAAAAATCCCAAAGACAACACAAACCAGATTCTCTGTGTAATATCCACCTTTATGTGTCTTATTTTTTATACTACCTTATTGTCTCTTTAAAGACTTTATTTTTAAAAACTATGCATTTCTTTATATAACTGTATATATTCCTTTTTCTCTCTCTTCCAAGCCTATGTTCATTTTTACACACATTGTAAAGCATTTAAAGTCTTATTCCATCTGAATCTGTCTTATTGTCTTATTGTGAATGTATTGTTTTAAACTGAAGCATTACTAGGAGTGAGCCAAGGAATCTATTTAGTTCTTTACAAGAGCATAGAAGAGTACACATCTGAAAGGCCCATCCTATGACAGTGAAATCTTAGGAAAGAGGCATCCTTGGAGTTTCCTATGTTACTTTGTGTTAGTGAGTTTTTAGTCAATTTGCCACAAGTTAGTGTCATCTGAGAAGAGAGAACCTCAGTAGAGAAAATGCTTTAGTCATATTGTCCTGTGGGTCAATTTTTTTGTTTGATGAATGATTAGAAAAGCCCACCCTACTGTGACTGTTGGCATCCCTGGCAAGATGGTCCTGGATGTAAGAGAGAGCAAACTGAGAGAGCCATCAGGATAAGCCAGTAAATGTTATTCCTCCATGGCCTCTACTTCAGTTCCTGCCTCCAGGTTCTGGCCTTGAGTTCCTGCCCTAACTTCTCCTCATAATGAACTACAGCTCTAAGATGAAATAACCCCCATGCTCTCCAAGTTGCTTTTAGTCATGATGTCTATCATGGCAAAAGAAATCTAAAGAGGATGTACTTGTAGATATGTCCACCAAATAACCTCCAGGATCCAAGTAATTGTGTGTTATATAATCTGGAAGAGATACATTGTAAAAATTATTTTAGTCTCCTGAGCATTATAAGATTCCCTCTTCCTTTCAGGAGGAAATATGGCAATTTGAATGTAACATAAGGCATTATACATAATAAAAATTTTGAAAAATAACGAGATCTAAGAAATGCTGATCTCCCCATACCCTTTTTTGATCTTTATTGTTATGTAAGAAATAGGGGGTTCTCATTTGTGACTCTTCATATGACTCTAACATTTTATATTTAAAACAAGATAATTATACATGGAAAGTGTTTGATCTTAGCTGAATCAGGCACCAAAAAGAAAGAGCGCGAGAGAGAGAGAGAGAGAGAAGAGAAAGAAAGAAAAGGAGACAAACAAACTTTGTTAACCCTGAGGTCATGTTCCATGTGTGTATTTACAGATGATATTACACCACCACACTTGTTAACTCAGTGATGGTTTTGAAGTTATATGTTAACTTCTTGATTTATTCAATTTTGCATAAAAGCATGAAAATCTGCAAAGAATGATAGATGTCAAAAGCATTCCATTTCAGCAAGATGTCTATGAAGCAGACTTCAGTTTTGCTGCTGATACAGCTGATGTGCTACTTTAGACTTGGAACTTGTGGAAAAGTGCTGGTGTGGCCCACAGAATACAGCCATTGGATCAATATAAAGATGATTCTGGATGAACTTTTGCAGAGAGGTCATGAAGTAACTGTTCTGACATCTTCAGCTTCCATCCTTATTGAGCCTAGCAATGAATCATCTATTAATTTTGAGATTTATCCTGTACCTTTTAGTAAGGATGATCTTCAGTATATTTTTGAAAATTGGGTAACTCAATGGACATATGATTTTAAAAAACAGTCACTTTGGACATATTATTCAAAAATGCAAAAAGTCTTTGGTGAATATTCTGATATTATTGAAAGCTTCTGCAAAGTTGTAGTTTGGAACAAGAGTCTTATGAAAAAACTCCAAGGATCTAAGTTTGATGTCATCCTCGCAGATGCTGTTGGTCCCTGTGGTGAGCTGTTGGCTGAAGTGCTTAAGATACCTTTAGTGTACAGTCTCCGCTTCTGTCCTGGATACAAATGTGAGATGTATGGTGGGGGGCTTCCACTCCCTCCTTCCTATGTGCCTATGGTTCTCTCAGAATTAAGTGACCACATGACATTTGTGGAAAGGGTGAAGAATATGTTGCATGTGCTATACTTTGACTTTTGGTTTCAACCATTTAATGAGAAGACCTGGAGTCAGCTGTACAGTGACGTTCTAGGTAAACTGTCTTTCACTGTTACGGTGAAATCCCAACTTGCTGCTTCTTTGAATGTGAGTGTGTGTGTGGATGAATATCTAGTCATAGAATGAGGTTGCTAATTGTGAGCTGATAAAGCACTCCAGAAATTGCGATCCATGCACACTGCAAAGATTTCTCTTGGTCGTCATCTGATGTGTTCTTTGTCTTAGGATAAGAAACTTGAGGTCTCAATGAACACATTAGTGACTGTAGATATCTGCACTAAGGACTTACAATTCACTACCATGACTATCTGTGTAGCACTAAAGAAAATATGTTCCCCTATAAAAGTTTCTTCACTTGCAAATTAAAACATTTGTCTAGCATGTCGTGAAAGGTCCTTCACAATTAAATGGCATCTCTAACACCAGCTTCAAGGGAAGTTGGTTTTCTTGGAGTTTGAGACTTCTCAGATGCCTAAAACTGATGACTTAAAGCCTAAAATCTTGCTGAAAAATGCAGGTACTTTTATTGGCTTGTTTTTAAAAATACCTTTCCATTAAATAAAATAACACATAAATTAAGAGTAAGAAGAATTTGAATGTCAAATTTTAATGGAAAATATCTAGCTATAACTTCTACATATACAATGGACCAGTACAGCAGTATCTAAAAGGAATTTAGTCATACCTTACAGATTATCATAGTGCATTTGTAGAATGAAGGATCAAGAAACTAGCTTCTAAAACACATGAACTAGACTAAATATTCTATGAAAGCTGTTTTTTCAAGATTCTTTACAGCAGTCAAAAAGCTTTGAAATTACTGGTGTAACTTTGGAAGATAATGTAATTTTATACAAATTAATATTTAATTTTATAATATATTAATAATATTAAATTTAATATTAGCACATTTATATTATAAACCACAGTGAAACATTTCAAATTGTTGTCTACATTATTTCAACTCATCACTACAAATCAAATGCTGTATGCCAGACAAAATCCTTCATAATTGTATATTTTTACTTGTTTTTGTGGTGTAGGAAGACCCACAACATTATATGAAATGATGGGGAAAGCAGATATGTGGCTCATTCGAACCTACTGGGACTTGGAATTTCCCCACCCACTCTTACCTAATTTTGACTTTGTTGGAGGACTCCACTGTAAACCAGCCAAACCATTGCCTAAGGTAACCCTATATTCTTTCCTTTGATAAATTGCTTTGCCTTTTTCATGGAAACGATTCTTCAACACTCTTTCAGGATGTTGGGTTTCATGAGAGATATAAAAAGTGGATTAGAAATCTCTGACAACTGACTTATACATTATTTCCATACTTTAACACATCTCTGTGTCACACTACTGCTAAGCAAAATGTCATATCATTTTAGAATGCGGTCAGTGACTTAAGGGCCTTTATGTAACTCGTAAAAAAGAATTAATATTCTATTCAAGAACATATAATAAATGCCAGAGACATATGTTGAAAACCTAAAGAAACAAGAATAATTTTCTCTAACAAAGAGAATTTATATTCTACTTGAACAGATTATAAGAATGACGAAATGCTGTATATAGTATAATAAATATTATGTATTGTGTTACCAGAGAAAGACAGGTATGTGGCAGACATATCCAACAGAGATCACAGGAGCTGTCCCAGAATCCTTGCATAGTTACAATGACCTGGCCAGTGTGCAGGATTCGATGAAAGAATGAAAGGGAGAAAGAGGAAAGCAGACAATTCCAAGAACCATTGACAAAACTCCACATTCAGCAAACAGGAGGATGACAAAGCAGGCAGGACATGTGAGAGCCATGTCTAGGAGTACTCCACACTGCCTCTTGTTCTTCCTGATTTCCTGGTTGTCTTTCCACAGTTATGTTTTGCTGGTCTTTTGTTTTAGGCTTTGTAGTTTCCACTTATAAAAGAAAACAAAGCTTCTCTTTCTGAGCCTGGCTTATTGAATAACATGGTGTCCTCTAATTAATAGCTATTTTCCTGAAAATAATATAATCAATATTTTTTAATATCTGGGTAGAACACAATTATGTTTATATACCAACACTTTTTTACATATTTGTCAGTTAAAGACTATCTAAGCTAATTCCATATTTGTGAGTAGTGGTATAATAATAATCGTTATGTCTATTTTTTTCTCTTTGTGACTATTTCCCTCAGATCTATCACCCAAGAATGGCATAACAGAGCTGTACATTTAGAGCTAATGTCATTTGTTTGAAGAACCTTCTTTGTGTTTTTCATATTGGTATCACTTCACATTCCTAACTATAACAAATACATAAATGTTCAATTTCATAATGTCTGTGGAGCATTTGCTATTGTTTTAATTTATGTGATATTCATGCTAACTGGATTATGATGGAAAACCAACATATTTTGAATTGTAAATTTTCTTAATAGTTAAAAACATTCAAATATTTTTTCATATAATTATGGGCTACTTGTACCTCTACTGAGAAGGCTCCCTTCTGGATCATTTATCTATGTTGACTGAACTATTTTTCCTTTTGATGTTAGAACTTTTTAAATTCATCTATAGTCTGGACAAGTTTTCATTCTTTTCTCCCTGTTTTTAGAGAGTCTCTTAACTTTGATGATATTTTTCTTTGTTATTCAGAAGCTTTTACTATAAAGTAGTCCCATTTGTCAGTTCCCAATTTATTTCCTGGGCTGATGGGGTTCTTATCAATAAATTACAATCTTTTTCAGTGTCATTGAGTTCTCTTAGAGAGATTGGAACTTTCAGTTTTCATGTTCATGTCTTTTATCCATTTTGAGTAAAATTTTCAGAGTAAGAGAGAGTTCTATTTTCAGTCTATATGTGCAGATAAATATAATTCTCTGTACCATTCTTTAAAAGGTCTGTCTTCAACTTCCATGTACAATTTGTATAGCTTTGTTAGGATTATAGAGCATTTGTCAACTTATTTCTCATTCTTGGTCTATGTGTTTGTTTGCTTTTTATTTGTTCTTTAAGAATTCTATAGAGTGTGTTTTCATTATATTCAGTTTTCCCTAACTTCTCCCAAATCCACCTCTGATCCTTACCCACTCTAACTTGTGTTCTCTTTTCTTTTTTCACTCTTCTAGTCAAATTTGTGTAATAAAAATTTTATATAAAAAAGAAATCAACATAATATGACAAATGATTGTTATTGTTAATATGCCACTGAATTTTATTTACAAGTATTTTATTCCATCTATATTCACTGGGGGTTTGTGGAAATTTATGTTTTGTTTTTGTTTTTGTTGTTGTTTACCAAATTGTAACAACAGAAAAATTCTAGCTTAATAGAAAGCTTCACAAATACTCCTTCTCTTTCCACTTTATGGAGCTACTTGGGTAGCAATTGTATTATGTATTTCTTTCTTTTTTTTTTGTGGAGCTGAGGATCAAATGCAGGGCCTTGCGCTTGCTAGGCAAGCACTCTACCACTGAGCTAAATCCCCAACCCCTGTATTTCTTATAGTTGGAGAGCATTCAACATTGAATGTACTTAGTATGCAGTGTTTGGGTTTGTAACAAATGTTCTTTGCTCATTGTTCATTACTGTTGTGTGTGTTTACAATGAAGTTCTTATATCCTCAGTTTTTTTCATTTCTTTAAGATTTCCAGATGTGTTAGCATATTGATTTTCTTTTTCTTTTGAAGCAGACTTGGAGTTTATTAAAAGACATTTATAACAGATTTTAATATAGATTTTTGTTTTGTTTTGTTTTTCGAGATAGGGTTTCTCCTTGTAGTTTTGCTGCCTGTCCTGATCTTGCTCTGTAGATCATGTTGGCCTCAAACTCAAAGGCATACACTGCCATGGCCTGGCCATTAATATAGATTTAAATCATAGCAATAAGTAGATGAAGACATATGCCAGTGTGTATATGAACTTTGCAAGGGATTGTCACAATTACATACTGGAAAAAATTGGAATTTTTATTCATTCCAAAACTTTTTTCAAATAAAACATTATGATTGTCTTCTGCCAGATCATACCCACCTCCCTACTTAGTTGCCAAACTGAATTGTGAAATACAAGCAATTCTCACAAATAAAACAAAACTGTTTCATCTTAACTTTCTCAAATACTCTGTGTTTCATAAAATAAGTTTACATAAAAAGTTATCTTCACGCCAGACGGTGGTGGTGCATACCTTTAATCCCAGCACTTGGAGGCAGAAGGCAGGCAGATCTCTGAGTTCGAGGCCAGCCTGGTCTACAAAGTAAGTTCCAGGAAAGGTGCAAAGCTACACAGAGAAACCCTGTCTTGAAAAACCAAAAAAAAAAAAAAAAATTACCTCATGAACAGGACAAACTGTTATCATACTAGAGAAACGCAGCTCCCAAACAGCCAAAGAGTGGTGCTTTTAAAAAGTGAGTCAACCATACAAAAATGTATGGAGTCAGGAGCTTCTAGATTCTTTTATGGTTACTGACTTACATCTAACTCCATCTTAAATTCCATGCTTTTTCACCAACCAGAAAAAGAGGTTCACTTATGTTGCTAGAAGCAGAGTTCCTGTAGATGCGATCATAATTTTATATCTTGGGCTCATTTCAGGGTCAGGACCTGTTTTCACCATCCTTTCTCTGTTATTTTCCTACATCAGCCTTTGGGAAGAAAGATATTTCCCCCTTCTTTCTTTACAAACATTTGTGTTTCATGTATGTATGTGGTGTTTGCCTGCATGTATTCTGTGCATTACAAGTACACCACCTGGAAGCCTGAAAAATGTATTAGATCTCCTGGAACTTGAGTTGGGGACAATTGTGAGCTAGTATATAAGTGTTAGCAATCAAACCCAGGCTCTCTGGAAGAGCAGCCTGTGTTCATAACCACAGAGTCATCTCACCAGCTCCAGTATATTTTCTACTATTTCTTCCTCTTTCTCTCCCTTCCTTCCATCCTTTCTTTTTCTTCTCCCTTTTTGAGATATTAAAAGCTTGGGAATCACCAGGAAGTATAAACTGGCTTTAAATGTGAGAAAAAAAGACCCACTCTGGTCTCTAAGAGCCAGGATGGAAGCTATGCCCAGCCATGCATGGATGTAATTATAATCTTTCAGATCATGATGTCAATCAGAACCAGACTAATATTTTATCCCGAGCAATTTAAAATTTTCTTTTAAAATGGTGTTAGAGATGAATAGGAAAGAGACCATCCTTTTACTTTTCACACAGGAATTTTTGCTATTTAAATCCTTTCAAAGTTCAATAGACTTATAATACAATTGTCCACCTAGTGGACACTTTCTCTCACCTTTTGTGGAATCTGGGCAAGAGCAGATGCAACTATATTGGCCTTTTCATCTGTTAAGTTTCTAACATTGAACCCAGAGAAAATACCACAAACACCATGTTCTCCAGAGCTCTGAACAAAGTCTTCCATTTCCTACAAAGAGAGATGTGACATCGCAAATGAATGGCAGTATAGGAAGGATCGCGACAAACTTTATGAGTGGAAATCATATAATAAACTGTGTAGTGGGTAGCCATCCCAGCATTGGCCTGGAAGTTCCAACCCCCATTGAGGCTTCGGTAAAGGTCACGCCCACAAGGCAGGGCTGAGGGAGGAAGCTGAAGACTCAGGATTGAGAGGAGAGCTCTTGCTTGGTTCTGGGACCCTGAACGCTGGAGGTAGACCAAGCAGAGTTCTCCAGAGAGCACCACCGGACTGCACCATACCTTTGCCAGATCCTATAACCTATCCCTTCATTTGTAAGTTACCCCACAAAATAAACCTCCCATTTAACTACATGGAGTGGCCTTAATAATTTTACCAATATAACTGGAATTATTTTAAGAAGGTCAGTGGTTCTATTGCCTCAGTACTCAATATTCATTGAGAGTATATTTGTGCTACAATCCAACTGACCAAAATAAGTAAATTAGATATAAAAATGTAATGTTACCAGAGATATTCCTGAAATGTAGATGATCATTAGGAAGTATTTTTAAAACAACACAAAGAGGAGGCAGAAAGATTGTAAAAGCCAGAAGGAATGGATGGCATCCCAGTGTCTTCCAGACACAGTAAGACTGATGAATGTATAAACTCACAGAGACTGTGGCAACATGCATAAGACTGTAAAAGTCCAAGCCAGACAAGGTCCCAGCACTGAGAGCTGAAAATAGACATGGACTTCCATTTCTAACTAAGAGGCTATTTGCAATTGATACCTGATAGCAAAGGGGAAAATCAACTCTCTCTCTCTCTCTATTGGAATGTCACTGGGTAAATCAGTCATATCCCAGAGCAAAACCCATGCCCAGGACTACTTGATCAACACAAAACAAATCCCATGATTTTTTTTTTTTGTGGCTTTGTCTTTCCCTTTGTTTTGATTGGGCATGTTTTGTGTAACTGATTTTTAAGTCATTGTTTTGATTTTCATTTTTGTGGTTTCTGTCTCTGTCTCTGTCTCTGTCTCTCTCTCTCTCTCTCACACACACACACACACACAGAGAGAGAGAGAGAGAGAGAGAGAGAGAGAGAGAGAGAGAGAGAGAGACAGGCAGACAGCAGGCAGAAAGACAAAGAGAACATAAAGTACATTTGGGTAT